>NC_073692.1:28314922-28457329 GCF_029784155.1 Uranotaenia lowii
TTGTCATTTTTGTCATTTTTGTCATTTTTGTCGTTTTTGTCATTTTTGTCATTTTTGTCATTTTTGTCATTTTTGTCATTTTTGTCATTTTTGTCATTTTTGTCATTTTTGTCATTTTTGTCATTTTTGTCATTTTTGTCATTTTTGTCATTTTTGTCATTTTTGTCATTTTTGTCATTTTTGTCATTTTTGTCATTTTTGTCATTTTTGTCATTTTTGTCATTTTTGTCATTTTTGTCATTTTTGTCATTTTTGTCATTTTTGTCATTTTTGTCATTTTTGTCATTTTTGTCATTTTTGTCATTTTTGTCATTTTTGTCATTTTTGTCATTTTTGACATTTTTGTCCTTTTTGTCATTTTTGTCATTTTTGTCATTTTTGTCATTTTTGTCATTTTTGTCATTTTTGTCATTTTTGTCATTTTTGTCATTTTTGTCATTTTTGTCATTTTTGTCATTTTTGTCATTTTTGTCATTTTTGTCATTTTTGTCATTTTTGTCATTTTTGTCATTTTTGTCATTTTTGTCATTTTTGGCATTTTTGTCCTTTTTAGCATTTTTGTCGTTTTTGTCATTTTTGTCATTTTTGTCATTTTTGTCATTTTTGTCATTTTTGTCATTTTTTGTCATTTTTGTCATTTTTGTCATTTTTGTCATTTTTGTCATTTTTGTCATTTTTGTCATTTTTGTCATTTTTGTCATTTTTGTCATTTTTGTCATTTTTGTCATTTTTGTCATTTTTGTCATTTTTGTCATTTTTGTCATTTTTGTCATTTTTGTCATTTTTGTCATTTTTGTCATTTTTGTCATTTTTGTCATTTTTGTCATTTTTGTCATTTTTGTCATTTTTGTCATTTTTGTCATTTTTGTCATTTTTGTCATTTTTGTCATTTTTGTCATTTTTGTCATTTTTGTCATTTTTGTCATTTTTGTCATTTTTGTCATTTTTGTCATTTTTGTCATTTTTGTCATTTTTGTCATTTTTGTCATTATTGTCATTTTTGTCATTTTTGTCATTTTTGTCATTTTTGTCATTTTTGTCATTTTTGTCATTTTTGTCATTTTTATCATTTTTGACATTTTTGTCATTTTTGTCATTTTTGTCATTTTTGTCATTTTTGTCATTTTTGTCATTTTTGTCATTTTTGTCATTTTTGTCATTTTTGTCATTTTTGTAATATTTGTCATTTTTGTCATTTTTGTCATTTTTGTCATTTTTGTCATTTTTGTCATTTTTGTCATTTTTGTCATTTTTGTCATTATTGTCATTTTTGGCATTTTTGTCCTTTTTAGCATTTTTGTTGTTTTTGTCATTTTTGTCATTTTTGTCATTTTTGTCATTTTTGTCATTTTTGTCATTTTTGTCATTTTTGTCATTTTTGTCATTTTTGTCATTTTTGTCATTTTTGTCATTTTTGTCATTTTTGTCATTTTTGTCATTTTTGTCATTTTTGTCATTTTTGTCATTTTTGTCATTTTTGTCATTTTTGTCATTTTTGTCATTTTTGTCATTTTTGTCATTTTTGTCATTTTTGTCATTTTTGTCATTTTTGTCATTTTTGTAATTTTTGTCATTTTTGTCATTTTTGTCATTTTTGTCATTTTTGTCATTTTTGTCATTTTTGTCATTTTTGTCATTTTTGTCATTTTTGTCATTTTTGTCATTTTTGTCATTTTTGTCATTTTTGTCATTTTTGTCATTTTTGTCGTTTTTGTCATTTTTGTCATTTTTGTCATTTTTGTCATTTTTGTCATTTTTGTCATTTTTGTCATTTTTGTCATTTTTGTCATTTTTGTCATTTTTGTCATTTTTGTCATTTTTGTCATTTTTGTCATTTTTGTCATTTTTGTCATTTTTGTCATTTTTGTCATTTTTGTCATTTTTGTCATTTTTGTCATTTTTGTCATTTTTGTCATTTTTGTCATTTTTGTCATTTTTGTCATTTTTGTCATTTTTGTCATTTTTGTCATTTTTGTCATTTTTGTCATTTTTGTCATTTTTGTCATTTTTGTCATTTTTGTCATTTTTGTCATTTTTGTCATTTTTGTCATTTTTGTCATTTTTGTCATTTTTGTCATTTTTGTCATTTTTGTCAATTTTGTCAATTTTGTCATTTTTGTCATTTTTGTCATTTTTGTCATTTTTGTCATTTTTGTCATTTTTGTCATTTTTGTCAATTTTGTCAATTTTGTCATTTTTGTCATTTTTGTCATTTTTGTCATTTTTGTCATTTTTGTCATTTTTGTCATTTTTGTCATTTTTGTCATTTTTGTCATTTTTGTCATTTTTGTCATTTTTGTCATTTTTGTCATTTTTGTCATTTTTGTCATTTTTGTCATTTTTGTCATTTTTGTCATTTTTGTCATTTTTGTCATTTTTGTCATTTTTGTCATTTTTGTCATTTTTGTCATTTTTGTCATTTTTGTCATTTTTGTCATTTTTGTCATTTTTGTCATTTTTGTCATTTTTGTCATTTTTGTCATTTTTGTCATTTTTGTCATTTTTGTCATTTTTGTCATTTTTGTCATTTTTGTCATTTTTGTCATTTTTGTCATTTTTGTCATTTTTGTCATTTTTGTCATTTTTGTCATTTTTGTCATTTTTGTCATTTTTGTCATTTTTGTCATTTTTGTCATTTTTGTCATTTTTGTCATTTTTGTCATTTTTGTCATTTTTGTCATTTTTGTCATTTTTGTCATTTTTGTCATTTTTGTCATTTTTGTCATTTTTGTCATTTTTGTCAATTTTGTCAATTTTGTCAATTTTGTCATTTTTGTCATTTTTGTCATTTTTGTCATTTTTGTCATTTTTGTCATTTTTGTCATTTTTGTCATTTTTGTCATTTTTGTCATTTTTGTCATTTTTGTCATTTTTGTCATTTTTGTCATTTTTGTCATTTTTGTCATTTTTGTCATTTTTGTCATTTTTGTCATTTTTGTCATTTTTGTCATTTTTGTCATTTTTGTCATTTTTGTCATTTTTGTCATTTTTGTCATTTTTGTCATTTTTGTCATTTTTGTCATTTTTGTCATTTTTGTCATTTTTGTCATTTTTGTCATTTTTGTCATTTTTGTCATTTTTGTCATTTTTGTCATTTTTGTCATTTTTGTCATTTTTGTCATTTTTGTCATTTTTGTCATTTTTGTCATTTTTGTCATTTTTGTCATTTTTGTCATTTTTGTCATTTTTGTCATTTTTGTCATTTTTGTCATTTTTGTCATTTTTGTCATTTTTGTCATTTTTGTCATTTTTGTCATTTTTGTCATTTTTGTCATTTTTGTCATTTTTGTCATTTTTGTCATTTTTGTCATTTTTGTCATTTTTGTCATTTTTGTCATTTTTGTCATTTTTGTAATTTTTGTTATTTTTGTCATTTTTGGAATTATTGTAATTTTTTTTCTTTTTAGTTATTTTTGTCATTTTTGTAATGTTTTAATTGTTTTATTCTATCAGTCCTCATGCTTATTTCAAGTATCAAGGATTTTTTCAAGTGAAACAGAAAATTACAGTAAATTGTAAATCAATTGATGTATTTCATGCAAAATCAAAACAAATTCCAAGTAATTTTCTCCAGAATGGATCAATCTCGTAAATGGCACCAACAGCAAAACAAAAACCCTTCAAATCAATTGGTTTTCCATCAGGATCGCAAACTTCAAATGGGTTAACCGTAACAGCAGGCAATAAATAAAAAGAAAAACAGAAACAAAACACTTCACAACACTGAAACAAAAATCTGGGTTAAATCCGAGTGGATGTTCGGGTAATATAAATGAGCAAATCTATTTCATTCGAATACCATAAACTACGGTCTGGATTGGAAACGAGGCACTCTTGGTTGTTGCAACAACACGGAATTGATGAAGCATACATCACATTTACACTCTTTCTCTCAATGTTGTTCTGATTCGCGCGCGGGGGCGATGAAAAATGGGTTAATTCTTGGCGGTTTAAGGGTGGGTTAAGTTGATGCTGAAAGATCGAGTACGAAATGGCAGTCAATCAAACCGAAGAGAGTCAGGCAGGCAGGCAGACAGGCGTCGAATGATAAAAGGGATGAAAGAAACTTTTACTGGGGAAGAAGAAAAACTACTCAATAGACACACATTCACACCCAGAGTTAAATGCACAACAACACAATAGGGAGATAAGACCACAAAAAGGGAGAATTGAGGGAAGTTTGAGAGCAAAAAACACAAACAGGAAAATGGTTTCCGGGTACCATTTAGAAGAGCAGCGTTCGTAGTTGCGGTTCAACATTCGTCTGTCGGTGGCAATCATCAACATTCAGCAGAACAAGAGGTGGAAAAGTTGAATGCTGCTTCTTGGGTGGTTTTTCTGGTTTGAGCTTCTTTGGTTTTTGTTTGGGTTTTTTTTCTTCTCTTCAACAAACTTGGAATGCTGCTGCAATCCGATAACACTTGTTTTAGTAGTACACAAACGCAGAAACACAAACGAGAGCACACTCTTTGGTCGGAAAACAAAACAAAAATCAACAAAATAACAAATGCAATCCAAGGATGCAGTTGGAATTTCGAGCAGTTCGAGGTTGCTTTGTTTTCTCGGGCACACACACACTGATCGCGTTGATGGTTGATGGTTTTGTGTTTTTGTTTCTCTTTTAGCGAGGATAACTCAATTAGTAGTTAATACAAAATGAACGTGTTGTGTTCGTTGACTTTCTACCACCTTCCACCTTCTCTTATGTAAGCGAAACTCCTATTTATTTTCATTAGCTTTCAAGCAAACAAAAGTTCTCCGTTCAAATCGCGCGTTTCACCGCAAGCACTATTTACACACAACTTGTTGTTGCGTCGTTGTTTTCTTCGCGATTCTTTGGTTGAATTTATAATTTTTTTTTTTGAAATCGTATAACCCGTGTCGTCACTGATTCTGTTGCCTTAACTTAAATTTATCTCAATTTGCGTGCTTCAACGAGCTTGAATACCATTCCATTCTGAAAGTAAACAAAAACAAACCAGAAAACAAGATGGAGAAACAGTACCATACACAATAGTTAATAGTAGAGGAAGAAATATCGGTTGCCACTTGAGATTATCATTAGTGGAAGAGTGAGTAGTGTTTTGTTAGTGTTTTTGTTTTGCTTCAATTTTTTCAGAGCAGAACAACCATTCCAAAACCATTCTGAAAGGGTTATCATGCCAGTTGCATAGTTTGTTTGTGTTAATTGAATTCAATTTTTCTGTACAATGCAATTGCTGATGCGATTTTTTGACTGGTTATGGGTTGCTTACGAGCGTTTACCGTCTGTTGTTTATATCATTGTTTATTGTTGATGAAATAATGTTTTCGTAGGAAACTAAAATAAAAGGTTCACCTTTAGCTTCACTGATTATAACCGAAGGACATAGAAAAATTTCTTAGAGTTTCTCCACGACTAACAGTTTTGCCGCTCAATAAAATTCGGTACAAAATTTCAGGCCTTTTCTTATATTTTGACCTACTTTCGACCTTCAGTACTTGGGTGAAGTGCACAGTAGGGGAGATAAGGGCATAATGGCCACCTTGAGGAAGACGCTTTTTTACCCATAGAAAACAGCTTTAATATGTGACTTAGATCATTGTTTCGTGTTTAGACACTAACAAAGTCTTTTTCCTTACTGACTGATACTTGAAAAAGTAGATAAGAACGTTTAAAAATACATTTTGAAAATTTTTGTCGAATGCTAAAATCAGTCACTGTACGCGCATAATGAGAACCCCCTCTAAGGCAGTATAAGCAGCATTAATCGGGGCACGATGAGCGTTTTCTGCCGTGGAATCTAGCAGCGAACTTCACTCGATGAAAACTGTCAACTGATTAAAAGGTACTCAGTAGGCTCGAGTTCGATTCTTGCTCGAGTTGATTTTTTTTTCATTAACCATTTATGATCGATGCATTTTATATCAAACTATGAGGCGTAGATTCATCAAACAAAACAATACTAAAATAATGTATAACTGTTTGTAGAATACAAACAATTCACACACACTCATACATTATGTTTTTGGTGCTTTGTATCACCCACCAAGATGCTCCTAGCCATACAATACAACACTCAAATTAATCGATCATAAATGGTAAATGAAAAAAAAATCTCCTCGAACAAGAATCGAACCCGAGTTTTCCGATAACCTCTCCGACATCTTACCAATAGGCCAAATCGTCAGATTTAATCTGGTGAAGCTGTAGCTCTATCATTCGGTTGACTACATCGAGTTGAATTCGCTGCTTGATGCTACGGCAGAAAACGCTCATCGTGCCCCGATTAATTGTGCTCTGTTCACCCCGATTCAACAAATTAAAGTAAAAATGCGTTTTTTAATTGATTATAGTGAAAAATAAAAAACAAATGATTGAGAAAATTGAGGAACAATGTGTATATCATGTTGCCGTGCGTACATTAAAGATCAAGATGATTCAAAGATAATAAAAGCTTTTTTCCTGGTGCTTGAAAATTATAATATTTTCGTCATTTTAGAAGCTAGTTGTTTTTGTTTGAATATTTCTGTAAAGATGATAATAAGATATCTTTTTTGTTGAAAAAATAATATTATAGGAAGTCCGAAACTATTCCTCATTAAAATTAATTTGAGAAAATGCGTACTTTTGTAGAAACGAGAAGTGTTTACTATGCCCCGGGTGCTCGTTATGCCCTTATCTCCCCTAGTTCTTGTACACTGACATGTTTTAACCTGCAAATAATTGGAACAAGTTATTTCTTCTAAATTTAGATGACTTATATAAATCCCGGAAAGAAATAAATGCCATTGTAAATTAACATGAGCATAACAATTAAACCGTTCTGGCTCATTATCTATTTTTAATTTTTTAATCTTTTTTTATAAACATGGAGCCGTCATTCTTATAACCAAGCATGTCTTTGATGACAAAGTCTTTCATAATGTTTATCTTTTCTAGAAAACAACGAGCTCGAGATTTCAAACATTATTTTCTTTAGCCATAAAGTCAAACATCCTGCTTACCCGTTGGCCTTTAGATGTTTTTTGTGAAACAATTCTGCTACACATCGAATAACGACATCTATCAGCAAAACATTTACCTGGCATCTGTTCCAATGATGAACATTGGTCTTTACAATGATGACACATTCAAAAATTTCCTTATTCAATTATTTTTTCTGTTATTTTTAACGATTTTTAATAAGCATGTTTAGGCAGGGCAAAACGCACCATGCTCGTTTATCTTTAAGCATGTTTCATATTTGTTTAAATTTATATGCAGTTTTTATCACTACAATTTTAAGGATATTTATATGTTGAATTGGAAAACATGGCTTGAATATAAACAAATATATTTAAAATTCCTAAATTTAATATAGATTTTATGAAATATTCACAAGAACGTTAGTATATCTGGTAGCACTGCGCGTAGCAATACATTGTACCTGGCAATCACTTTCGGAGACCCTTGAATTAATAAACACTTATTAATCGTTAAATGACGCATTTGCCCCACTTTGCCCCAAACGAAATGAAAATCCTACTTTAGAAACCCTTTCAAAATTTAACGATTAAGACGTATATAATTGGTATAAGTGTTCCTGTTTGTATATTTCTGGTGAAGAACAGTCCCCTTTACAAAACTATTGTCGAATTTACTGGATTGCATTCTTCATTTAAGAGTAATGAAAGATTCTTCTTAACGTGGGCGTCTAACCTAAGGTTGCCAGAATTTTTTCAACACGTTTCCGGGCCGGACAAACCGGGCAATTTTAATATAAAAACCTGGCAAAATCCGGGCATTCGATTTCAAATTGACACCCCTAAATCCGGGCAATATCCGGGCAAATTTTGACAAAACCCAGAAGTTCCTCAACAAAAATCAAGAAAAAAAATGAAAAACAAATTTTTTTTTCATCAAAACTCATCGATAAATATTACCGTATTTTATGCTTCCAAAAAAAACCTTTCATGATTATTTTTATAAAACTTGATCATACAATTTCGTTTTGGTCGTGTTTGTTGTTGTTTTTTTTGTGTTTAATTTATCTAATAAATTGAACAAATCCGGGCAAATTCCGGGCATTTGTCAATGAAATCCGGGCAACCGGGCCGGGCCGGACTGTTCTTAAATTTAGTATTAAATATAACCCCGAGTTCCCCTACACATGAGCGCACATATGTTTATAATACATTCGAATAATTGTTATGTTGAAATCTCTAGTAGTTTTCGACGAAACGAGTTTCGTTGAAAATGCAAGAAACTGATAACATACAACATACATCATACAACAAAACGACAATATAAATTCAGGAAAAATTGTTTGGGGAAAAATTTCTAAATTTTTAATTACCAATATTAATATATAATCAAACATATTTATTTCTAGAAATCCATTTAAACCGATTTCCTTGATATTGATGTTTTTTGCTGCGATGCGTTTGAATGAATGAATAATGAAAAAATTTCAATAAACGTTCTCTTTAAGTCCTACAAGAAGCAAGTCTTATATCTTTGAAACTAGAATATCTCGACAAGATCTGAATCATTTAATATAGTAAATAGATTTAAATTTCCCTCTAAATAATATGTGTTGTTACTGGTAAGCCTACTTAGCTTAATAATTCTACTGAACCAAGAGAAAGATTCCCATTAATACAACCAATCGAAAAAAACGCTCACTGAAGAAGATAGTAAGATAGAAATTTGCACAATACATTTCAACAGAACTAGAGGCGATAGATAAAATGTGACAAATGATTCGAATTCAGTATTCCAAAATCTCAAAAAATCAGTCATTGAAACATTGCCAACAAAAATGCTGTTCCCTAGTGTAGTAAGACATTTTCATACTTGCTACCTATGGTTTATTGGTGGAAAAAGTTTGATGAATGAATATTGTCCACAATTAATTTATGTTTCATTTTTTCATCAAATATTATCATCTTTTCATCACCATCAGGGAAAAAATTAGGGTTGTTCATAATAGGCATGAACATGAAAACTGAGCTCGTGATTTTTTTATATGATGTGACGTTCAACGAATTTCGTTCCACAATGATTGCATCGAGTGTCACAACAAACTTTAGTGTACTGCTTAATTGAAACTCATTGCATCAAATATCAAATTCAGATGATCATCTAAGTTCTTGCAACTCTGCTTATACCCCTTTTTGGCTCTGAGAGCCTCAATTGTCCTTGAGAATGGCAACTGCTTGAAATTTCAGTCATGTCACTATTCCACAAAACAACTCAAACACAAATCAATAATCAAGATGCAGCATTTAATTATGAGCAACTTATTCAATTGGAAAATAATTATGAGCGAGCGGTCAACAAGAAATTGTTGAAATGCTAAAAGTGGCTCCAGATAGTAAAAAAAATAAAAATTATCAAACTCATTCAAAATTATTAATCAATTGCTTATTTAATAGCTTATATTGAAATTTTAAGGGAGCCAATTCCAACCAGTGGCTCCAGAGAAAAGACCCAAAAGATTGTTGATTGTTGTGGATTACAAGAGCCATTAAATGATTACAGTATGTTCATACGAACGCATTTAATGCGACTTTAACAAGGTAAGGATAGCAAATTATCAGGTCGTGATATTCAGCAATCACGTCAACCGGTAATAAGTTGTGAAGCTTAAATTTTTCGTCAGGTGAAAAAACGTGATACAGGTCGGACTTAATTTTGCGTTCCTTTTTTAAATCTGACGGATAACCGATTAAAAAAAACACACTAAAACATATTATACTAAGTATTTCTGAGTGTTAAAAGAGATATAGCATGCTGTTTTAAAGAAATCGATGGAAAAAATGAATGCGGAAAAAAAATGAAATGAAGGCTTCCAAATGCTAATTTGTTCCTTCGACAAATCATCCCCAATTCGGATGAGATTCTTCGAAAAAAAATTGCTCTCCAAACTAACCTACCTTTACTGAAAATGTTCAGTTCGATTGTGGCAATTAATTTTACGATGCAAAAATTCTATCAATGGCTCATCATCCGAATCAAATGTTTCTTCTTTGCATGGGAAAAATTATCCACGTTCCGTCGATTTTTATTGGCTCTGCTTGAGTGTAACCATTATTTTTCCACACTTTGCCAGACAAATATTCCCTTTTACTGACCAGAAGAATAACTTTCATTTCAATGTGTGTGGTTAACTTCCGAGGTCAAATTTGCGGAATATGAAAGCCAAACGAAAAAACAAGAGAAAACAATTCCAACCCTTTTTAGACAAGCTCGTTCAATCAATATATATTTTGCCGGAAACTCGCCATAACAATTGCCAACAGAAGGATCAGGTTTTCTGGTGTTTTCGTTCGGGTAATTTATTTTTTGGATTAACTTTTCCGTCAGTCAATTATCGATTCGTTAACAACTTTTTTTTTGTTTTGCCGTGTTTCGAAAGTTGTTCTGCTCCTTCGATAATAAACATTGGCTGGTAGGAAAAGTTGTTTAAATTTTGAAATATGAAAAATATATAATCTTTCATCACTCTAAGCAATTCCGTCCCAAGCTTTTAGAAAGAACCAGTTTCGTAACATCAAAGCCTATTTTTTGGAAAAAATAGACCCGAGAAACCCTCCCGTATTCGTACCAGTGTTGAAATATATCAGTAGTACCCATTGAAAACGAAACAAAAAAATTTTCGGTAAAAAAAAATTTACACGACTACTACTTTTTTCTTTTCTCAATACATCTACTTTCATTTGACAGAAGTTTATTGTCTTGTTTGTTTTTTCTATTTTCTTCATTGATTTCATTATCAATGAACGTGCACCGAAAGAGTTTACCTTTCGCTTTCGTATTGGCCTTTCTCTTTCTGAATGTTCATCTAAACTTTTCTCAGTTCATCCAAGAGGTCAGTGAAAATTTCAAATCAGGTTTTCAGTCTGTCACCAACTTCTTTGAAATTTTCAGTACGTTTGATGGGCAGTCAAAAAAGGGATTGCAAAGTCAAATTTAATTTAAATATTTCGTTTTCATATAAGAAGAAAGTCAATCTGGGAAGCCAGTCAGCTCAGCAAAAAGCCTAAACAGCGAACTGTTCCTATTTAATTATAGTTCAGGTAAGTTAATGTACTATTTTTCTTATGATTGACTTATGATTCCCAGATTTTTTCCAAATCCGGGCCGGGCAAATCTGGGCTATTCAAAAACCTGCAAAATTCAAGAATCTTTCCTTCGAAACCAAGAAAAAAAAACACTTGTAACTTTATTTTACCTTAACAAATCAATAGATTTTAAATTGTATCTGCTACCCGTTTTCCAAAAATTCGTAAACGTTTATTTTGAAAAAAAAAAAAATAATAAAAAGACTTCGGTTTTTAGTTTTCTATTGATTTGTTTTTTAAATTTCAAATACATTCCGGCCAAATCTGTGCATTTTTTAACAAATTTTGGGTATCCGGGCCAGCCGGGTCTTTTGAATATTTTATATTCGGATAAAACCAGGTGTTCTGGCAAGCTTATTAAATAGTGTGTTACAGATCTTCAACCGGTTATCAAGTTGCTTCTCATCGCATAATTGTTCAACCAATTGGCCGTTGTATACCCTTATCTCTATCAAAAGATTTTATTGGTGTTACTCGTACAGCTTAAAAACTCCAATAGTCATTTCAAACTTAACAACATCCCTGATCTGGAATATACGAACTAAGATTAAAAATCCTGGATGTAAAGGAAAATGTGTGGATTTAACCGTATTACTGTCACGCAGGGGTTGACAAAAAAACAATTTTATTTTGGTTGGTTGCAGCGCTATGGGAAACTTTTTGCATTATGTGAACAATATCAGCAGGCTGATATTTCTAGGAATTATTTTTATTTTCTTTCATTTTCACTTCGGTCACCATGAAAACGATGATCTCAAATGTTCATTTTCAGTGAAAACAGTATACGAATGAGTGTGGAGAAAACTGAAAAAAAAAATTTCGAATTTGAATAGAGTATGAATTTCATGAACGCACCTCTAGTTTGTTTATCATAAACCGCGAAAAAAAAAACAGGGTGACTGAGGTGTTGTTTCAAAATTCGGCGTTGTCAGGTAAATGAAAACGAAATTTTTCAAGACTGATTCGTACAGTCTTGTTGGGGGAAGCTTGGTTTGGCTTGACTCGATCTGATCCTGACCAAAGGAATGATTTTGTTTCAATATCAACTGACCCGTAAAACAAATACCAACCACAAAGGTCGAGTAGAAAATAATCATGCTCCAGCTCAGTTTTCTTGCATCATGGATGGCAGCATCGTTGTTGTCGGGTACTGTTTTGTTTTCATCTTTTCGAAGCTACTCGGTGATCAGGATATACCCAAACTAGATAAATAAATACGAAAGTATGGCCTGAAGTTAGTTATAAGAATAATAGGTTTTATCTCAACCATGAGTTTCTGGAAAGGTTTGATATTTTTCCATTTAGAAAAGTTCTAAGGATAATAAAAAAAAAAATGGAATACCAATGTTATTGCAACAAAATTAAACTGGAAGCACTGCTCTAAAATTTCATCACAAAAATTTATAACAATACCAGACATGATGATAAACAAAAATTTTGAAAATTTTGAAAATTTTAAAAATTTCAAAAATTTTGAAAATTTTGAAAATTTTGAAAATTATGAAAATTTTTAAAGTTTTGAAAATTTTTAAAATTTTTAAAATTTTGAAAATTTTTAAAATTTTGAAAACTGTGACAATTTTAAAAATTTTGACAAGTCTTAAAATTTAAAACATTTTGAAAATTTTGAAAATTTTGAAAAATTATGAAATAAAAGAAAATTTTAAAGAATTTAAAAATTTTAAGAAATTTCAAAATTTTTAAAATTTTTGAAATTTTTACAATTTTAAAATTAAGAAAATTTTATATTTTGAACATTTTGAAAATTTTAAAAAATTTTGAAACAATTTTGAAAATTTGGAAAATTTTGAAAATTTTGAAAATTTTGAAAATTTCGAAAATTTTAAAAATTTTAAAAATTTTAAAAAATTTCGAAAATTTTAAAAATTTTGAAAAATTTCGAAAATTTTAAAAAATTTAAAAAATTTTGGAAATTTGAAATAATTTTGAAAAATTTGACAATTTTGAAAATTTTTAAATTTTTTTTTTAAATTTTGAAATTTTTTAAAAAAATTTTGAAAATTTTAAAAATTTTGAAAATTTTGAAAATTTTGAAAATTTTGAAAATTTTGAAAATTTTGAAAATTTTGAAAATTTTGAAAATTTTGAAAATTTTGACAATTTTGAAAATTTTGAGAGCTTTGACAATTTTGAAAATTTTGAAAATGAAAGTTTTAAAACTTTTGAAAATTTTGACAATTTTGACAATTTGACAATTTTGACAATTTTGACAATTTTGACAATTTTGACAATTTTGACAATTTTGACAATTTTGACAATTTTGACAATTTTGACAATTTTGACAATTTTGACAATTTTGACAATTTTGACAATTTTGACAATTTTGACAATTTTGACAATTTTGACAATTTTGACAATTTTGACAATTTTGACAATTTTGACAATTTTGACAATTTTGACAATTTTGACAATTTTGACAATTTTGACAATTTTGACAATTTTGACAATTTTGAAAATTTTGAAAATTTTGACAATTTTGACAATTTTGACAATTTTGACAATTTTGACAATTTTGACAATTTTGACAATTTTGACAATTTTGACAATTTTGACAATTTTGACAATTTTGACAATTTTGACAATTTTGACAATTTTGACAATTTAGACAATTTTGACAATTTTGACAATTTTGACAATTTTGACAATTTTGACAATTTTGACAATTTTGACAATTTTGACAATTTTGACAATTTTGACAATTTTGACAATTTTGACAATTTTGACAATTTTGACAATTTTGACAATTTTGACAATTTTGACAATTTTGACAATTTTGACAATTTTGACAATTTTGACAATTTTGACAATTTTGACAATTTTGACAATTTTGACAATTTTGACAATTTTGACAATTTTGACAATTTTGACAATTTTGACAATTTTGACAATTTTGACAATTTTGACAATTTTGACAATTTTGACAATTTTGACAATTTTGACAATTTTGACAATTTTGACAATTTTGACAATTTTGACAATTTTGACAATTTTGACAATTTTGACAATTTTGACAATTTTGACAATTTTGACAATTTTGACAATTTTGACAATTTTGACAATTTTGACAATTTTGACAATTTTGACAATTTTGACAATTTTGACAATTTTGACAATTTTGACAATTTTGACAATTTTGACAATTTTGACAATTTTGACAATTTTGACAATTTTGACAATTTTGACAATTTTGACAATTTTGACAATTTTGACAATTTTGACAATTTTTACAATTTTGACAATTTTGACAATTTTGACAATTTTTACAATTTTTACAATTTTTACAATTTTTACAATTTCGACAATTTTGACAATTTTGACAATTTTGACAATTTTGACAATTTTGACAATTTTGACAATTTTGACAATTTTGACAATTTTGACAATTTTGACAATTTTGACAATTTTGACAATTTTGAAAATTTTGAAAATTTTGACAATTTTGACAATTTTGACAATTTTGACAATTTTGACAATTTTGACAATTTTGACAATTTTGACAATTTTGACAATTTTGACAATTTTGACAATTTTGACAATTTTGACAATTTTGACAATTTTGACAATTTTGACAATTTTGACAATTTTGACAATTTAGACAATTTTGACAATTTTGACAATTTTGACAATTTTGACAATTTTGACAATTTTGACAATTTTGACAATTTTGACAATTTTGACAATTTTGACAATTTTGACAATTTTGACAATTTTGACAATTTTGACAATTTTGACAATTTTGACAATTTTGACAATTTTGACAATTTTGACAATTTTGACAATTTTGACAATTTTGACAATTTTGACAATTTTGACAATTTTGACAATTTTGACAATTTTGAAAATTTTGAAAATTTTGACAATTTTGACAATTTTGACAATTTTGACAATTTTGACAATTTTGACAATTTTGACAATTTTGACAATTTTGACAATTTTGACAATTTTGACAATTTTGACAATTTTGACAATTTTGACAATTTCGACAATTTGGACAATTTTGACAATTCGGACAATTTTGACAATTTTGACAATTTTAAAAATTTTGAAAATTTTGAAAATTTTAAAAATTTTGGAAATTTTGAAAATTTTGAAAATTTTAAAAATTTTGGAAATTTTGAAAATTTTGAAAATTTTGAAAATTTTGAAAATTTAGAAAATTTTGAAAAATAAAGTTTAAAAATTTTGACAAATTTGAAAATTTTGACAATTTTGATATTTTGACAATTTTGACAATTTTTACAATTTTTACATTTTTTACAATTTTTACATTTTTTACAATTTTTACAATTTTTACAATTTTTACAATTTTTACAATTTTTACAATTTTGACAATTTTGACAATTTTGACAATTTTGACAATTTTGACAATTTTGACAATTTCGAGCATTTTGACAATTTTGACAATTTTGATAATATTGACAATTTTGACAATTTTGATAATATTGACAATTTTGACAAATTTTACAATTTTGACCATTTTGCCAATTTTGACAATTAAGACAATTTTGAAAATTTTGACAATTTTGACAATTTTGACAATTTTGACAATTTTGACAATTTTGACAATTTTGACAATTTTGACAATTTTGACAATTTTGACAATTTTGACAATTTTGACAATTTTGACAATTTTGACAATTTTGACAATTTTGACAATTTTGACAATTTTGACAATTTTGACAATTTTGACAATTTTGACAATTTTGACAATTTTGACAATTTTGACAATTTTGACAATTTTGACAATTTTGACAATTTTGACAATTTTGACAATTTTGACAATTTTGACAATTTTGACAATTTTGACAATTTTGACAATTTTGACAATTTGACAATTGTTTCAATTTGACAATTTTGACAATTTTGACAATTTTGACAATTTTGACAATTCCGAAATATTTATATTAACGAATTTAACTCTCTGGAGCCACTTTTTGTACAGGCGTAAAATTTTCACGGAAAGCAATGGGTTTTTTTTATTTCTATTATTGGTTCCTCAGCAATAAGATTTTTGTCAGATTTGGTTCTTCAACTTCAAAAATATATGTAGCATCCATGCTTCACTTCATGGAAGCAACACAATCCCAAACTGGTAGTTGTTTTCATACCATCAAAATTCCACAAGTGCTGGGAAAACATTTCCTAAATGTTTGCTCATCAGCTGCTTGTTGTGTTTAGTAAGAGTTCAGTTAGCTGAACGTTTCTTCCCTGATATGAGCGTAAAACTGACGAGCATGGCTGTAAAATATCCACAAGTATGTGCATGGGGCAGTAATTTACAGATTTTGTTTTTGATAGGAACTGCACTATTTAAAAGATGCACTTGAAAATGAAGAGGATTTCTGATCTGACGAAAAGGAAACTGTCACTCAGGTTGATAAATCAAATAAATGTGCCTCCTTCCATTCAAGTTAGTATGAAACAATTCTTCGGTCAACTTCTGTAACGGAAATAAGATAAATCATGTGTAGTATAAATTAAAAGTTGAAGTGCAAGATGAAATATGTTTCATTTCGTGCCATCTGAAGTGGACAGCGATAACAGATTGATGACAACGCTTTATAGGAAAGAAAAGAGTTGTGTTACACAGCAAAAAGTTATAAAGAATCTAGCTTTTAATTATAAATTGAGTTCTGAATCTTCGTTTCTATTAAATTTTCCAATCCTCATCACAGACTCATTGTTTTCCCCCGTTTCCGAAGAATCTGGCGCCATTAAGGTGCTGATCCCAACTGCTGCTACCCCTATGGGGATTTCCTCGATTCCACTCGATTGCCACCTAATGTCGCCATAATCTCCCCCAGCTCAGCCAGCCAACCCAAACGAGAATTATGTTGACCGAGGATCAATTTACTGCTCCCCATTGGACTTTTTTTCTCCAAAGAGCAAAGACGCAGCGCTTGGTATTTGCAGTCTTCTTACCTACTCTATTTACGAGCTTCTCGGCTCGGAGTCGGAAAGGATTGTGCCAGTGCCATCTCGAGGTGAAGGATGGACGACGACAATCCTTGTTTTCTGTGTGTTCTGGGAAAATTCCCTGTGGCCATCCCTCACACTTCCTTCTAGACGGTTGCCGTCAGCTTGAATTAACTGTTGTTCCTTTTGGCCATTTAAAGTGGGGTGGAGGCACATTGGATGCCATAAATTTATGTTT
The DNA here is from genome assembly GCF_029784155.1 of Uranotaenia lowii. Classification (NCBI taxonomy): domain Eukaryota; kingdom Metazoa; phylum Arthropoda; class Insecta; order Diptera; family Culicidae; genus Uranotaenia; species Uranotaenia lowii. The sequence goes on from NC_073692.1 coordinate 28,332,186, forward strand.
GACATAAAGTATCAAATTCCAATTTAGCTTTTACACTTGTAACTGGCGTTGTCGCCAGTCTGATTTGGCTAAGATTGAGAAGAAGATGTTCTTGGAAGAGTGAGAGGGTGAAGCGGATATTCCATCACAATTTGCTCCTCTCAAGTGGTTCAGTTTAACCCCAGCGAGGAACCATCCATGACCTGGACCCGGACGAACAGCAGCGGTTGACCACTGGATGATTGCAGTGGTTTTCCAGTGTCCCTGTTAAAGCTGTGGTTTTGTCCTCCCTTGGAGCAGGTCAGGGATCATAGACGATTTGTTGAACCTGACAGTTGGCGACTTAAATCGTTGACACTAACGAAGAAAGATGAGCTGATGCTTTAATTTTTTAAAGAAATTTTTGAAACTGGTTTATTCTCTTAAAAACTTCTACTTTACACAGTAGAGGAATCAATCTTCTCCCAAAGCACCACATTTGGTAAACCACGAAATACTAGGCTTATCGTGGCTCTAGAGAGCAGTTATAAAATAATTTTTTTTTAAATATTTTAATTTAGTAGCAAAAATTTTAATTTTTTGACTTTAAGGTTCTAATAAGAAGATTTTTGGATATTTTTAGGATTGATTGAAAAAAAGAATCAAATTTTAAAAGTGTTTGACAAAATTGAATGAGGGTTTCTTTGAATATGTATCCCAGGGAATTCCTGAACTTCCAACTTAAACCGCTGCTGTCAGCAATTCCGATGATAAAGTTGAACGAAACCCGAAACAACAAAAGTGAAATCTAAAACCCTCCTCAAGTAAGCACTCTACAACAACTATACATATGATAAACGCTTTTCGGTAAACGACTCGTGTTAAATTTCGCTCACACGTTACAGTCAAAAAATCGCATGGTTGCTTTCGTCTTCCGGTGGATGTGAGCATGTATGTAGTTTCTCATCTGTGCTTGGTTTCGCGTGGCGGCGGCGTAGCGGCTTTCAGCAAACGCCAATCGACTCGCCGTCGCTTTGAGCGGATTTATCGTTGAGATAAGATATCGCGTATGGCGTACGCGCGCCTGTGTTTGTGTGAAAGTTTGTTTGAAAAATTTCAAACACGAGATGCTGTAAGGCAGTGTGGCTGTGTGTGTGTGTGGGGACGTATGTGTCTGTCTTCTCAAATGTAGCCACACTGAGAGCTACAAATTGTATTTTCAGGTGTTGTGTGTACGTGTCTTTGAAACTGCTGTAGCGTGTTAAATTCCTAACGATGCAGAAAGAACAAATTTATCGCTCGACGATGGAATGTTTTTCGGCAAGTACCGAATGGTGTATTTCGTGAGTGTGTGTGTGTGTTGTGTCCTTTGAAAATATCTGAGTGTTGTATATTTATATTTTATTGTATATTTTATCTTTTTTGCAAAGGCATTCAAAGGTTCTCTCTTGCATTGAATTACCCTAAAGAACTGATAGCAAGTCAAGCTGCTTCCAGAAGCACAAATCGTTATGCAGGAGCAGGAACCGGATTTTAAGGAATATTAATTATATCGTGACAAGGAGCTTGCTTGGGGGTTTTGTTTCGAGAACAGGGAACTTTTTATTTATCTGACAATTGTTGCAGGAAAAAAGGGAAAACGGAACTTCCGACGAAGATTTGTTAAGTTAGATTCAACAAAACATGGTAGGTATTCTATTTATCAAGTTGTGTTTCCCTGTTGAAATGTTTCAACCAGATACCATTTTAATGCTCACCTTCATCTTGTGCGTCGTTGTCATGATGATCGTCCCATTCAGAAAACTGAAAACAAACGGAGAAAAAAATCAAGTTATTGAGTTGAAACTGATTTGACTCAAGACTTTAGAAAGAAGTGTTTAAAATTTTTGGTTTCAATACCTATATTATTTGTAAGCAATTTGTAGCCTTCACAACGTACCTACCAATTTATAAAATATTTCACTCATTCTATCAAAAACAATGTAATCTAATATTTCACATTTTGCCTTCATCCACTCAGTTTAAAAGAAAAATTGAAGCTTCTTTAAATCCCAAATTTTAACACACAATGTGTAGACCAAAACTTACAAGCCAAAGCCATTTTATCAAAAATATTTGCTTCAAGCAACTGTACCAGAACATTTATAATTCAAATTAACGTAAACATCTATTAGTAGGGTCATCTTCAATGAACAGTCTTTTCAGCATTTTAACTTTTGTGGATATGATAATTGAGGCGGCCTGCCACTGCCATGTACTAGCTTGATGGACTTGGATGTACACAGAATCACCAGGAGCGAACTGCCTTGAGACTGCACCATTCTTATCAGTTTTACAGTCTGCGTTGCCGAAATGCATTGAGTGGTTGGTAGAAGAATAGACGAAACAGTTCAGATTGACCTTCCTAACATTATTTCTGCTGGCGATTCGTTACCGAGATCCTCTGTTGGTGATGTTCGGTAAACTTGGAGAAAAATCTTCAGTGCTTCATCCAATGTTTCTCTCTCTTAGCAGATTTTTCAGAGCATGCCTTCCAGCGTGTCCACGAAACGTTCAGCTAATCCGTTGGATTGAGGACGATACGGTGCTGTTCGGATGTGGCGGATACCTTGCCCTCCGCAGAAAACCTGGATCTCGTGGCTGTTGAAGCATTCGGGCGTTGATTTGGTGGGTGTTTTCCCAGCTGTGCAGCATGGAGTGCACTGCCGGAGAAAATCATCGAGACTATCCGATAATTATAAAAAAACACTTTTAAATAACCGTCAATTCAAAAATCGTGTAGCGTTCCACCCAAGGTTTTTAGAAACACGAGGTTCTCCGACTTTCACAGTAGATAGACGAAAAGTGAGCAGGGCGCCCAATGAGTTTGTTTACAAACATAAGAATATTTGATCAGCTGTTCTATGGTTCAAAAATAAAAAATTGAAAAACGGTAACACCTCCTATGTAAACACATCTTGGTTCAACCAAATTTTGGCTGCGTTCTGTTGTTTACATCCAGGCGATCCAGGAGAAGTAAGCGTTGTCATTTTTTGTCGTTTTTTGCGAAGAAATCTCACAATGCGTGGCCTTACTCCCAAGCAAAAAAAAACGGATTGTGCACAAATGGGGCACTGTGAGTGGTCTTTCAATCAGAAAACTAGCTAAGAAAGAAGGTGTTAGTATCGGAGCAATTCAAACCGCGATGAGAAAGTGTGGAGAACAGTGTACTTTCGCAGTTTCCCCGAGATGCGGTAGGAAACCTGGACCTGCTGATCCTCCAATGGACAAGAAAATAAAGGATTACTAAAAATGGCATCTTTGGCATCAGTACGGGAGTTGGCTAAGAATCGTTATGCGGCCCAAAAGAAAGTTGGACTTCAAACCAGAGGGATGGCAACCTGGTTCTTCTTTCGAGCAAGAACATTTTTCTTTTTTTTTCTATCCATCGGGAGAGAGGTTTATGGTGTTTTCCTCTCAAAGTAGTACAGAGTTAAAAAAGTCAAATTTTCAACCAATGAGAAACCAGAATGATTGTTGTGTTAATGTGCAATCATTCATAATTCTCTCTTCTTTGCGTTCCTTGACAGCCAAATGTCAGGTTTGTTATGGGCCCAGAAAATCATGGGCCCGTAATTTTGACGGTTGTCAAATTCAAAGACAAAATAAGGATGTCATCCACCTGCTTCAAACCAATCTAAAGCAGAAGTAATGTGGCAGTGCCATAATGAATACTGCTCTTGGAATACTGGTGTCGTACGAGGCGACCTATCCAGTACTTCCCCGATACGTTAATCTTATATTTCTGTCTATTGGCAATCATTTAGGTTATATCTGAGAGGGAGGTAAAATAGATCAAGGTTATTTAAAGCACGCTGAGTTTTAAATTATTTATGTTCAAAATGCTGGTAGCAAATGTTTTGAATCTTAATCGGTTCTGAACTCGTGCTGTTATTTTTGAACTTCTGGACCTATTTTCTCTTGAAAAGAGTATGCCAATAGTGCACTTAAGCAAATTCTTATGATGATTATTATAAGATGCGTCTTATGAGCCGCTTTTTAGAGTGTAAAATTGATTTTCATAAGAATCTTATGGTACTCTTTCAATTTTCAAAGTAAGTACTAATGAAAAAAGTAGAAGAGGCATTGTGAAAATATAATGAAAACGATGTGAAGATGAGATGAAGCATATGCAGGAAATAAATCAAATTAAAAAAGTAATGGTTTTGTTCAGAATCACTGAAGATATATAAAATAAAATTAATTCTATGGCAACATTTGTTATTTTGGCCACAATAGGCAAAATAAACAAAACCAAGTCAGTAATTGATCTATTCTTGTGAGCGACAGACGTGTTTTCAGTGCATCTCTCAGTTGAGATTCGTTAAATCACGACAATGACGTGGTTGGTAGAATAAGCACAAACAGCGCAGATATTTAAGTCTGCTGGTGATGATTGTTTTGATTTGACCTTCCGGTGGAATAAGACGGAATTGGCTTTAGAAGCACAGATTTTGAAGGCTGTCGCTGCTGATTGTTTTGATTTGGCCTTCTAGTGGAATAAGGCGGAATTGGCGTTAGAATTTTCAAGGCTGCTGCTGCTGTTGATTTGATTAGGCCTACCGGTGGAAGAAGACTGATTGGCTTTAGAAGCGCCGATTTTTAAGACAGCTGCTGCTGATTGTTTTTTTGGCCTTCCGTAGGAAAATAAAAAGATTGGCTTAGGAAGCGCAGATTTCGAAGAGATGAGGTGAAGGATATGTGGAAAACAAATAAAACCTTGAAGATTTGAAAAGCCTGTGCTAAGAATGGATTGTAGTTTTTACAATGTAGAATTAAGAGAAAGATATTTGGAAAAACAATCAACAGGTTTTGCTTATAATGGAATCTATATATATAAAAATGAATTTCTGTCTGTCTGTCTGTCTGTTCCCTATAGACTCAGAAACTACTGAACCGATTTACGTGAAACTTGGCAGGTGGGGGTAATGGGGGCCGGGGAAGGTTCCTATTCTGGTTTGGGACCCCTCCCCCTAACAGGAAGGGGGGGAGGGGCCTCCCAAATAAAAGACAATTTTTTGCATAACTCGAGAACCCATCAAGCAAATGGTATCAAATTTGGCATGAGGTGGTATTTGGGAACGGGGAATATTTCAATGAATATTAGGTACCCCTCCCTTCTCTCAGCGGGGTGATAGGAAGGGGGGAGGGTGGCTACCTTACAATTTTTCATATAACTCGAAAACTAATCAAGATATTGGAACCAAATTTGGCATGGAAAGGTATTTTTATATGAAAAATAATTCAATGATTATTTGAGGCACCTCCCTCTTCGCAGTTGAAAGGGGGAGGGACCTCTTTCATATTTTTTACATAACTCAAAAACTAATAAAGCAAATGGAACCAAATTTGGCATGGGAAGGTATTTGGATACGAATAATATTTCAATGATTATTTGAGACCCCTCCCTCTTTCCAGTAGGGAGATATAAAGGGGGAGGGGCCCTCTTTTTAATTTTTTACATAACTCAAAAACTAATCAAGCAAACGGAACCAAATTTGGCATGAGCGGATGTTTGGGAACGTGCATGTTCTAATGATTGTTAAAGACCCCTTGCTTCTTCCAGCGGGGAGAAAGGAAAGAGGGAGGGAAGTTTCATAAAATTTTTATTGCATAACACAAGAACTACAACAACAAATGGAACCAAATTTGGCATGGAATGATATTTGGGTACGGATACGAGAAATGCTTCTATGAATATTTCGTATCTCTCACACCTTAAAAAAGGTGAATGAAAAGGGGGAGAAGACAATTTTCAGTATAACTGGAGAGCTGATCGAGCAAATTGAACCATATGTGGCATGTGAGGGTATTTGGATACGAGAAATGTTTCTACTGTAAATTGAAGCGCCACCTGTTTTCAACGGAAAGATAAAAATGAGGAAAGGGGGGCTTCCATACAATTTTTTTGCATAACTCGAGAATCAATAGAGCAAATGAAATAAAATTTGGTATCAAAAAGTATTTGAGAACAAAAAATACTTTTATGAATATTATGTTCTCACCCCTCCATTCAATGGAGAGAACGGAAGGGGGGTGGTACTTCCTTTCAAGTTTATGCATAACTCGAGAATTTACAACGCAAATAAAACCAAATTTGGCATGGGATGGTATTTTAATACGAGAAATTATTTTACAAACAATTCCTTTCTTGCAGTGGGATGATAGAAATGGGAATAGAGGAAGGAAAGAGGAGAGAAATGGACAAAACTTAACATGGAAAATCATTTTGGTATGATTCTATGATTATCTGACACACCATGCTCTATTCAGTGAGTAGGTACATGGGAGGAGGGAGGTTAGCCCAATACAATTTTATTAGCATTAGTTCTCAATTCATGCTAACGAAGCCAACAAATGGAAACAAATATGGCATGGAAAGGTACTTGGTTACGAGATATGTTTCTACGATTGTTATAGACCCTTTCGCTTTACAGTGTAGAGAGGAGAAAAAAGGAGGAGGTTCCATATAAATTTTGTTGTAAAGCTTAAAAACTTATCAACCAATTTAACAATATTTGATACAAAAAGATTTTCGGGAATGACTAAAATGGGTATGATTATTAAAGATCACCCCCCATTCAGCAGGGGGAGGGAAGGACAGGGGGCAAATAATTCAACTGATAAAATATGGTTGTTTTTGCTTGATATATTCTGGATTTATGCTATAAAACTGATAAGAGAGCCCATCAGTTTTCTAGCATAAATTCAGAATATATCAAGCAAAAACAACCTTATTTAATCAGTTGAATTATTTCCGTACGATTTATTTGAGACTCTCCTTTTTTTAGGGCGAAGCTTACAGAAACAGATTAAAATTATCAGATCTTTAACACAAATTTATGGATCAAGATTCAGAATATAAGTTTAAGTTATTTTTGGATTGCAATCCGAAACTCCAGCTGCAGCTCTCATTTTATAGCGGTTGCTTATGAATTATGTTATAATTTGATTTAAAATAATGCCAACAAAACAGTAAAAATTTGAGTAAATTCTGAAAATATCATTCGATTTTGAAAGGTGTAGCAAAGCACACCGGGTCAGCTAGTGTAGAATAAAAAAAAGTAAAAAGTTTCAATTGAGAATATGAATGTAGTGATGAGATGAAGGATGTGCAGGAGATAAATCAAATTAAAAAGTTATGGTTGTATTCGGCATCACTGAAGATAGGGTGATTTGCCAATCGTTGCACAGCTAAGCACATGTTCTTGGTTTTTATGCTGTATTTTAGTCATTTCAACCAAATTTACTCGATTTTTTTGTCGATGCACTCCTACAGGATTGGTCAACAAGATCCAAATGTTCAAGTGTCTGAAAAAAGCGACATAAAAATTTAAAAAATCATTTAAAACAGCTTGTCTGTGCCCAATAGTCGCACAGGAAAATTTTATGTCGTGCATAATGTTGTCTGATTTTTTCCAATGGTTGCACATTTTAAAAATCTTCTTAAGGCTCAACTCCCTTATGGTCGAAGAGGCTGATATTTGTTACGGAAGCTTATTATGAGAACTTCTAGTTCAAATGCAATATAATTTGAAGACGGTCCCTTTTGAGGCGGGGGGGGGGGGGGGGGTGGGGAGGGAGGTTTCATCCATATAAGCCGCCCAATGCACACTTGGAAAATTCAGACTCAAAATCTAAAAAAAAACACAAAGCCACCAGTTTGAGTGTATGGAATAGCATTTATTACACGTGAAGTTTTCTCAGAAACTCAAATCTGCCGCTTAATTTAACCGAAGCCATTTAAATAGAGTGTTACTTGACCCAATTTGCCAGTGTTGAGCTTATTTCTTTATATGTCCTACAAACATAAAATTTTATGTCTTTAAATTCCCATAGAATGAACTAAAAGGTCCAAAGTTTCGGATCGTTTGACTGATTTATGCTTATGATATACAATTTGTATAAGAATATATTATTTCGAAAAGTTAATTGATTTAAATATCTTTTTCATGTAAGCGGATTCATTTGTAATTAATGTAACCTCAGCAGCATTTCATCAATCTTCAGGAAACAATCACATTACATAGAAATGATTCCCAAGAGTTTTCCGACTGATAAACTGTTTTCAATAAAATTAAGTTTCACAAAGCTATGACTGTTTATTTTTCTAGATGATAAGGGCCAAATAAAGCTTAGTTTAGATGTCTCCAGTGACGGCAGGTAATTAATATTTCGGGTCTCCCAACCTTCGACTTCGATTTTTTGGTATTAAGTGTCGTAGTTTTCCTACTGTACAATATTTTGACAAAAATATTTACTATATCAAGGGGATCGCTGTTGACATGGAATACAATTCTTTAAGATTTGTCGTCTCGATATTTGAGAAACAGATTTTTACAGATCAGTTTTTAGATTCTTTGCGTAAAATGTTGAGTAATTGGTCGGGATAAAGGATTTCAAAATAAATCTGATAAATAAGTAGTCTCTCAAAGCCAATGCAGTTGAGGTGACTTTGACACTTTTCAGACAATGCAAGTTGCCAGACTTTCATACATACATATGTTTTTCAACGAGTTTAATAATTTCAAAACTTCAATTTTAAGATTTGGAAAGTAAACTTATGGAAATATAAAGTATCTTTGAATTATTGAATTAATTATCAATAAAAATCAATATTGAGTGCAAAAAATATGAAAATTCTTAGTGGAAAATAATTAATTGGAGTTTAGAAATTACTAAAATTACTAGTTAAACGTAAATATCCACTTATTCAGAAAAAAAACATGGCATATCAATGGACAATTCGAGTTGTTTTAGTTGCATGTAGTCAATGAACATGTTCAATTTTGTATGACAATTTGTATGGAAGAAGAAATGTTCGCGTATCCGAAAAATTCAAATAAGTTTGAAACGAAGTTTGTTTAAAATTATTGATTTAGCTCATTCTTAAGCTTAATTTTTTGCCACCATGAGAAGAAGCAAAGTATTTCATGAAAAAAGCTATAACCATTTCAAAATATAAAATCGGAATCCATTGAAAAGTGCAGGATTTGCTTTCTGGAGCCTCCATGACATGTTTTTGCGAAAGTTTTAAATCAACACATTTATTGGCTATGCAAAGCAGTATAATGCGATTATAATTTTCATCCTACGGTTAACCAGCTTTCTAATTAGCTGTCAAAACACTAAAATTAAAAAATATCTACCTATTTTGAATTTTTTGTATGACAACGAATATCATTTCTGGGGTAAAGGTTAGGTTAAGTTTTTGTTCACTTAAAATGTATTGTGAAAACCAAGAAATATTTTAATAATCCAAAATTATGTTTTTTGAACTTTCAGTACATCTCTGATGGTTTTTGAATGAAAAATTTGGTTTTTCCGTACAAGCCTCCTTTCTAATTCCATACATGATGTTATAATTCATTAATTTAATATGTTCATTGACACGTGCGGCGAGATGAAACGCTAGGTAGAAGAATTTGTAAAGGCATGAAGAATAGGCGGATAGGCAAGCATCAGATGAGCTTCGTAGGATAAAGTTTGGATAGGTGTTGAAACTGTAAGTCTAGGGCATTTTTTATTGGAAAGCATGAAAGTGTGGTGGTACGCCTTTGCCGTACAACAGACTACTCTGTATAGGAAGCGTGATCGACTTTTGATCAACACATTCCTAAACACAGCAGGCCAGTTGGATTGTGTACTGTCAATACACAGTCAGGCTCTTATAATTCAGGACTTAATCAATCGCTTCCAAAATTTTTATTGCTATTTTTGGGTGTTTAAACATCTAAATGAAGTTTTTGGAGGTATACGAATTTATAAATTTGAAATTTCCAAACCAATTTTGCAGCGGAATAATGTACAACAATAGGGCAGGAGGGGATTGAGCAGACCAATTATTGCACGAACCGATATTTTTTCTGGTTTAGTATGAATCAATTTTTTTTTTCAAAAACGTGGTGTTCAAATTGTCCAACAAACGTTTCATATAGAAAACTGATACGAAAAATGTTTTGTTCTGACGAAAAGCCTTATTTGCCGTAGAAGGAATGTTAAGGTTTTTGCTAACAATTAGCACAAAAACCATGCGAAAAAAAACAAGAAAATAAAAACTGCCATAAGATACACATTTTACAGCAGAAAACATCTCAAAAGACTCATTTCATCAGAAAACATTCCGAATTACAGGATTCAGTATTATTTTCGAGGAAAAGTTAAAAAACAGCTGAAATATTGACAATCTAAGTCATGCTGTGCAACGATAGGTTAGGGGCCAACGATTGGCAAATCACCCTATATAAAATAAAATTATTTCTTTGGCAACATTCATTATTTTGGCAACACTAGGCAAAACAAACAAAACCAAGTCATTCATTGATCTATTCTTGTGAGCGACAGACGTGACTCAGTGAATCTCTCAATTGAGATTCGTTAAATTACGACACACATTCCGTCCATCAGTTATTATTTTTCAGTGAAGCCATTAGTTTTCCTGAAAGTTAAACGTGATTGTGTTTCGTTCTGAACGGTTAGTTTATATTTTCTATTTATTCTCATCTAACATGACATTTCCTTTTTTCATAAGACCCTCTTATAAAAAGCAACAATCTCTCATTGAAGTAGGTGTCATAAGTTATGACTCATTAAAGCTTAGTTCTTTTAGAAATGGGACAGTTACGAATGCCTGTATCTCAAAAACTATTCGTTTGAACGAAATAGTTTCTATGAAGAAAATGAAGGTAATGTTATGATCTTTCATGAAAAAATTTGAAAAAAAATATTTACTGTTTTTTGTTAAGGAAATTTCTACTTTATTTTTGGTATCTCCCATTGGCCGGCGCACACTTTTCTCAGTCATGGTATTGATCAGTTTCTTCAACTTATACTTCGTAAAATCTATATTTTAGGTGGCTTCACCTTCCTTCTTCAATTTCTGATACTTTTCGGTCCAATACTTCTCTTTTAAAAGAAACTGGAAGCATTTCAGTGAATATACAGTTGTTTCGAAATGAACAAATTTGATTATTTTTGATCACATTTTTTAACGTTTTTTTTTTTTTGTACCGGTTTAACAGCTTAAGAGCTTTGGAACTATCAAAAAATGGTTGTTTGAGGTTGGGTTTCAATGAGTCATCACTAGGCAACACTTTCAGCTTATCGGAGAAAATTGTTTTGGACATTTCAGCGATCTACCCTTAGTTTTTCGTTTATTGAAAATTAAAAAGGCTGGTATGAGACTTGACTTCCTTGATGACCCTTAACCGTTGTTGCCGATCATGTGCTTCACTCCAATACTTGATTTGAACTTTGTGGACATTATTGACAGTGTTTGCATACTTATCCACCACAAAAACTCAGTAATTCTTTGAATAATCAACGGTTTTGTCAGCTATCAATTTGATAATGACGAATTTTAAAGGAAACTGTGCAAAATTATTTTTTTCTTTTTCTCTTGCATCGTACATATCTCAAAAACGAGTAAATTTTAAATTTTGAAAAAAATAGGTCGAATAGTACTTTTTACAGGCAACAAAATGCTGTCAAAATTTTTAATATCCAATAACTAGTTAACGAGCTATTAGCAAATGAAAGTGTCCCATTTCTAAAAGAACTAAGCTTTATGACTTTTTCTGAGTATACATAGTGTTATACATTCATTTGCACAAGCTGAATTCTTCGATATTATTTTTTTTGCCAATTTGGATAATAACCTTTCATTTTACCAGTCTCTTCTGTCCTTGCAGCTCTTGCTCCACACATGTGATCTTTAAATCAGAATTTCTTTAATGTACGCATCACGTACAGCCCTATAGTTTTTGACAATCTGTTAATTAAATTTATCAATTTGAAATCTTACAAGAATATGATCCAAATTACATCATCCAGCTCTATCTATTTTTAGAATGGTAATAGAATTTTATAAGGTACTTGTCCTTTCTTATATGTTAAGATATTTAATTCTTTAAAAATTCAACAGTTTAACCCTCATCCGTTTCTGAACACGTTACAGACCCGTTTTACTCGTTACAGACTCCGGAGTGTCAATTTGACACTCCTTACTAAAACCAATATATCTCTCTTGTTTCTCAACCGATTTTTACACAATTTTACGATTTATAAATAGTTTTGTTTTTTTTTCAGACAATATCCATTTACAACCTACAACACTTCAGTTTTCCGTTAGTCAAAGTCCACAAAAAAAACTCGACAAAACATGCTTTGGAGAAAAAAAAAACTGTAGATCAGCTACGGAATGTTCAAAAAAAATTTCCCTTAGTTTCCAAGAAAACTGAAGTAAGAAGCTATACGTAGCACACAGAGGTAGATTTTTTTTTAATTTTTTTAAGATTATGATCATGACCACAAAAAATGTAAAAACCCGTACTGTAAAATTTTGAAAAAATTAAAATTGACAAAAAGTTCGAAAAACAGCTACCTTTGAGAATTCGTGAAAAATTCTGTGTTTCGTATTTTAAAAATCTAAAGATGCAAAAATGTGCCAAATTATGTCAATTGTCCAATCCTCCTTTCAAAATATATTTGGTATGATCGTAACTATTCGGACGGTTCATTGGTTTTTAAACTACTTTTTTAATATTTTATGGTCATCATCTTAATAAAATTTTACCCTATGTGCAACGTATAGTTTCTTACTTTAACAGTTTTGGATACCAAGTGGAATGTTTTTTGAGCATTCGGAAATTTATCTACATTTTTTTCCGGAGCATGTTTTTTTTCGGATTTTTTTTTTCATAGACTATAAATTACCAAAAATTGAAGTATTGTTGGTGAACATTGTCTGAGTAACATATTTGAGTTGTGAGTCACGAGGTTTTCAAAACTTTTAATTTTGTAAAAAGAAGAAACAAGAGAGATCTAGCGATTTTAGGCGAGAAGTGTCAAGTTGACCCTCAAGGTCTGAATAGAGAGTTTTTTTTCCTGGGCTTTCAGGGTGCATCCATGATATAAAGAGATTTCAAGAACTCATTGAGGGTCCCCGAGGATTTTTTTTATACACCCGAATAAAGTTACACGCCGCCAAACTATTACCGACTTTCTTTAACTCTTATTCGTGACCAAAATGTTTTCGATTCTCGATATATCTGACCATAACGCTTGACATGTGACCCAATTATGACATTGACTCTCTGCAAGGATTATCTTGCCGCTCAAAATATCTTCGTAAGTTTGGTTCGATTCTCAGTTATTATGTTTATGTAGATTGAATGTGAATGGAAAGATGTCATTAATTCACAATTGTTTCGATTGTGTCGATTTCATGACTCGACAAATAATTTTGATTCATTAGGACAATCAATTCGAAATACTCTTCCTGCCTTTAGGTAGCTTAAGCTCTAGAGTGTATTGTGCAAATGTATGTTTAGAAAATCGTTCTTGCTCGATAGCAAACATCAAAATTTAGATTACTAATAACTGCTTATTTATATGTTTTTTTTGCCTAATACTAAATATTACCTTAGCCTATTGAAAACTCCACTTCGATGAATCCGCATGCAGGTCAGCTGTGTTGCTGCTTCAGATCCAATCCTCCTAGCTCTGCATTATCGGCAGATCAGCTGATTCACTTTGTTCTCCAGCAAACATGCACTGTCGATTCTGTCCTTCTTAATCCGGTGAAGAAAGACGAATCATAACAAACTCGATAACTGGATCATGCAGGCGTGTTGGTGAGATCGAGCTTCTTCCTTATTTCATCACCCGAACACTGAGGAAGACGAGCAAGTTGCTCAATTCTCTATTCACGCTTCCCAGCAGCCATAACTGCCATTCATGCAAACCTCTTCACAAATCACTTCCCTGGACCCCTTTTCAATCACCAACTCTGCTTCTTTCCAAAACACTCGTCTACACTACACCACCGATGAAGAAATCCACCCAAAATTCGGACACGTAAGACTCTCGTTCGCGGCGTAAATATTGCTGGCGATCATACACGTCGAACGCGTCGTCAGCCGCGCGACGACTGACTTTGGCTCTCGACTCTTTCAACTGAGCTACTTCTCGGTTGGCAGAATTGCTGCACTTCCACTGTGATCGATGGTTGTCCAAACTTCAAAGTGTTGGTAACGTGATGGGTGATGGTGCTACACGAATGCTCCGTAGCTGATTGGAGTTGAACCTATACCAAAAGTCCTCTGTTGAGGGCTTGGTTGTTTGTAGCTGCTGTAGCTGTTCTTATTGGATTCCGATTTTTGCGCTACGTGCCTCGAATTTTAGTGTTCTGTTGAGCACGATGCCAGGGGTCCTAAGTCGTTGGCTCGACTATGAATATTTTGTAGTACGTTTCACTTCGCTAAATCCAATCGTGATCCTTCGCTATTGCTCCTGTCCTAATTGTTGTTGCTCCCGGCTAATATTGCGGAGTTACAACGTGCAGTCGTCAGTGCCTTGCATGTCAAATGGTGCTACTGCGTTTGAACTGTGCGGCAGACGTTCCGAGGGTGCGACGTGCTGTCATTAGTTCCCATTCCGAGTGGAGGTACTACTTTGGAACTATTCGGCAGGCGTTCCAGAAGCACGATGTTTTCAGTTCCCTTACAACTTTAAGTTGTATTTCAGCAGGTGAACCTTGTTCTTGCTTCAGCACTATTAGGACAGGTCTATCTTTGAACTGTTTAACGACTTTCTAATTTACAAGTTAAAGATGTCGTCTGTTCGCTTAGGGCACGAGAAGTGAAGTGCTTTTAGCGGAAGTATCATTTCTTAATATTTGACAGTTTGTCTGATATGTCAGAGTAATCATTAGGTTTGGATGATTATAGTACAGGCAGCGTCCGATTTTCTCAATTTTCATTTATGTGTAGCGAATTTTGAGCGATAATAATAAATGGAAATGCTGCATGATGCGATGTAATAAGCACACGGTAATGAAACTTCCTATAGTGTTATATTGACACTAAAGAGCGGATAATTCCCATAAAAAAACTATTACTGGATTAGATATAAATATAATGTGGACATGGGTTTGAGTAGCAACTTTGATATGGTCTTATGATTGAGAAATGTAGAACCTAGGTTTTCAGCATTTTGCACAAATGTAATTGTTTCAAAGAAACATTTATCGGCTCTGAAGATGATCACATTCATTCAAAGAGGGATACCCCAAGTGTTTTCACCCTCTCGTTTTAGTTTACAGTTTTACAAATTGTTATATATCACTGTACAAATCCCTTAATTCATTGGTTTGGCATCACTCGCCGAAGGCGGTCGCGTTTTTATCGCTGCTAGTGAAAAAAAAAAACAATTTCGTCGAAAGAGTGGTTTCAAAGTTTATTTTTGAAGTGCGACTACAATAAAACCGTGGGTGCAATATTACACCGATTGGAAAAGGATTATTCCTTACCAGCAGCCGGATACATCCGAATAAAATCTCCCGAAGCGCCGGTTGGATCTTATTGGAAGCCCGAATAATTCGGACTTTGATTGCCGTTGTCGGGGAACCAACTCATCCTGGTGACCACAATTGTTGACCATCTACGTCCTGATCAAGGCGGACAGGCAGTACGGACGGACGGACATCCGATCGAAAGAAAACCACGTGGCGGTCGGCCATTGTTGACGTTAGATATTTGGACCATCGCAGACACTGAAGGAAATCGTCGTTTTCGAATTAAGAAACAAGTTTGTAACTTCTTTTTTTTTCTCTTTTCCTACCCTATCATTTTCACTATTATATTTTGAATTTTCAGTGCTTCGTTCAAATTTTGAAAACGGAAGACACTAGTGTCTCAGTTGATAAAAATGGACGAAGGCGGGGGGTTAAACGCCTCAACCGAGGACGATGAGAATTCAACCTACGAGAATGAAGAGCATTTGGAGGATACAGATGATGCTGGTCCCTCAAATGCGATCCATTCTCAGGTGGGTGGTAATTCTTCATCGCCCTCGGTTAAGAGTGGAACAACCCGGCTCCGAAAATACACAGAGGGCTCATCTCTCACTGGACCTTGGGTGGTTTTCATCCGGCCCAAAGTAAATGGTAAGCAACTAAATGTGGTACAGATCACCAAAGATCTGGCGAGGTGGCCCTCTGTATCTAGTATTACTAAAGTACGTCCGAACAAGCTGCGCGTTGTTGTGGCTGACCGGAAAGCCGCAAATGAAATTGTAGCCAGCAATTTCATTAACCTTGAGTACCGTGTTTACATCCCCTCTCGAGACGTAGAGATCGAGGGCGTGATCACAGAGATGAGTCTCAAGGAGGAGTACATTAAATCCAACGGCGTTGGTAAGTTCAAGAGCCTTGATTCGACTTCGGTTGAAATCTTGGATTGTCGCCAACTCAGAACTACCACCGTCGTTAATGGAGATAAAAGGTACACTCCTTCAGCCTCATTTCGTGTTACCTTCGCAGGTACCGCCCTCCCTAACTACGTCTTGATTGACGGAGTTTTGAGGCTTCCTGTGCGGCTCTTTGTGCCTCGACCGATGCAATGTAAAAATTGCATAAAATTGGGACACACAGCGTCCCACTGCTACAACAAGACGCGTTGTCCCAACTGTGGGGAGACTCATGGGGAAGGAGCGTGCTCAGCAATAGAGCAGAAATGTGTCTATTGCGGGGGCTCACCCCATGATATCTCCCTGTGCGAGGCATTCAAGAGCCGCTGGGATAAACAGAGGCGCTCTTTGAAGGAACGGTCAAAACGTTCCTATGCCGCAATTTTAAAGAGCGCGGCGCCTCCGACCCAACCCCAATGCAGTAACATCTTCTCAGTGCTGTCAGTTGACAGTGAAGACACTGATTCCACTGATCAGGATAGACCAGTTATCTTCGTTGGAAACTCCCGGAAACGGGCAAAACCTGCTCCTAAAACCCCCAAAGTTCCGGAAAAAATACCCTCAGTTAGCTCTACAATAAATAATAGACAAAAACCATCAAGTTCGAGAAATGCCAAAACAGGCCCTCCTGGATTCCCCATGAAATTTGTACCCCAGAGTAAACCAGAAGTGGCAGGATCTTCGAAGTCTCCAATATCCAACGTAGTTTCGGGAGAACCAACCTCCCAAGCGGGAATTTTCAAGCTAACTGATATAGTAAATGGAATATTATCGTTTTTCAACGTATCTGAATCCATAAGAGACATTGTTTTCGCAATGCTCCCCTTGGCAAAGACATTTTTGAAGCAATTGATGCAAACCTGGCCCCTTCTTTCAGTGTTTATCTCTCTCGATGGCTAATTTACGCCGAGAGGTCGGAGATATCACTGTTCTACAGTGGAATTGTCGTAGTCTAATTCCGAAAATGGATCCGTTCAAACATCTTCTTCATGAAATAAATTGTGACATTTTTGCGTTGTCCGAAACTTGGCTTTCTTCTCAATCGAACATTTCATTCCACGATTTTAATGTTATCCGTCTGGATCGTTACGATTCTTATGGAGGGGTGCTTTTGGGGATCAATAAGCGCCACTCCTTTTACAGAATCCACCTTCCATTATCAGGCGGAATTGAAGCTGTTGCGTGTCATACAACTATAAGAGGTAAGGACTTATGTGTTGTCAGTTTGTACTGGCCTCAGAGAGTTGCAGTGGATCGAAATCACCTAGAGGACCTGTGCTCAGTGCTCCCTGAGCCAAGGTTAATCCTGGGCGATTTCAATTCGCATGGAACTGTCTGGGGAGAACAAATTGACGATAGTCGTTCTACTCTTATCTATGACATTTGTGATAGTTTCAATTTAACAGTTTTGAACACGGGAGAAAAAACACGAATACCTAAACCACCTGCAAGACACAGTGCAATTGACCTCTCACTCTGCTCAAATTCACTATCATTGGATTGCCAGTGGAAGGTAATCCCTGATCCCAATGGTAGTGATCATTTGCCTATCAAAATTACAATCACCAATGGGGTCAGCTCTTCAAACACAATAAATATGACATATGACCTTACAAGACACATCGACTGGAAAAAGTACACGGACGAAATAACATCAGCTATCGGTTCTACGAATGTTTTACCTCCTACCGAGGAGTACCACTTTCTTTCACGATTAATACATGAAAGTGCACTTCGTGCTCAAACAAAACCCATCCCAGACTCATCAGTTCCTCGAAGGCCTCCAAACCCATGGTGGGACCAGCAGTGTTCCAAGCTTTATAAGGACAAATCAAAAGCATTCAAAGATTTTCGGAAATATGGATCTCTCGCCCTTTTTGAAGTATATGTTTCCCTTGAAAATAAGTTTAAAAAATTGATCAAGGGGAAGAAAAAGGCGTACTGGAGGAATTTTGTGGGTGGCTTATCACGAGAAACATCCTTGAGTACCTTGTGGAGAGTGGCACGCAGCATGCGTAATCGATCATCTACGAATGAAAGTGAGGAATATTCACATAGATGGATATTTAACTTCGCACGGAAAGTCTGTCCAGACTCTACGCCTGTACAAAAAATAATACGGGATGTGCCTCCAGATAGGTGTGGTATGGATTCCAGCTTTTCGATGGTCGAATTCTCACTTGCCCTCCTCTCTTGCAACAATTCAGCTCCGGGTATTGATAAAATCAAATTTAACTTGTTGAAAAACCTTCCGGACGCTGCCAAATTTCGCTTGTTAAATTTATTTAATCAATTCTTGGAGCATAACATTGTTCCCCAAGAGTGGAGACAAGTGAGAGTTATCGCTATCCAAAAGCCCGGAAAACCAGCGTCCGATGCGATTTCGTACCGTCCAATAGCGATGTTGTCTTGTATACGCAAATTGATGGAGAAAATGATTTTGTTTCGTTTGGATAAATGGGTTGAAACAAATGGTCTCCTTTCAGATACTCAATTTGGGTTTCGAAGGGGCAGAGGGACAAACGATTGTCTTGCTTTGCTGTCGTCAGAGATACAAATGGCGTACGCAAAACGTGAGCAAATGGCTTCAGTGTTTCTGGACATAAAGGGAGCTTTTGATGCAGTTTCAATAGAGGTGTTGTCAGACAAGTTGCACTCCCGGGGTCTGCCTCCTCTCTTGAACAACATCTTATACAGCTTGCTTTGTGAGAAACATCTGAACTTTGCTCACGGAGATATTGCAATTAGAAGAACCTCTTACATGGGCCTCCCGCAGGGTTCATGTTTAAGTCCACTTTTGTACAACTTTTACGTAAGTGACATCGACAGTTGTCTCTCTGAAGGCTGCACTCTAAGACAACTTGCAGATGACGGCGTGGTGTCTGTCACAGGATCTTCCGAGTCTCATCTGCACAGACCTTTACAAGATACTTTAGACAGATTGTCTTCCTGGGCTTTAGGGCTTGGGATTGAGTTTTCCCCTCAGAAAACGGAGATGGTGGTTTTCTCTAAGAAACATAGACCTGCTCAACCTAAGCTTCAACTCCTAGGCAGAACGATCACTCAATCGAGGTGTTTCAAGTATCTTGGGGTTTGGTTTGATTCCAAGTGTACCTGGAGAGCCCACATTGAGTATCTGAAAGGAAAATGCCAACAAAGAATCAATTTTCTCCGATCAATCACTGGCACCTGGTGGGGAGCCCATCCAGAAGATCTTTTAAAATTGTATCGAACAACTATTCTTTCAGTGATGGAGTATGGTAGCTTCTGTTTCCAGTCAGCTGCTAAAACTCACCTCATCAAACTCGAGCGTATCCAATATCGTTGTCTCCGCATAGCGTTGGGCTGTATGCCCTCAACGCATAACATGAGTCTTGAAGTTTTAGCAGGCATACTCCCACTGAAAGATCGATTTAATTTATTATCTCTCCGGTTCCTCATCAGGTGTGAGGTCATGAACCCATTGGTGATCGTAAATTTTGAAAGGCTACTTGAGCAAAATCTTCAAATAAGATTTATGTCTATATATCATGTCTTTATGTCCATGCAGTTTAATCCTTCTTCGTACTCTCCAACTCGTGTTTTCATCCATGACTACGACACCTCTTCTGTCCAGTTTGATTTGTCTATGCAGCAAGAAATTCGTGGAATCCCGGAATCGCATCGTCCACTTTTGATTCCAAGAATTTTCGATGCTAAATATAGACACGTCGATGCTGATAAAATGTACTTTACCGATGGGTCTCTAATAGAGGAATCAACGGGATTTGGAGTTTTCAACGAAATAGCTAGCGCCTCATATAATCTCCAGTCACCATGTTCTGTATACATTGCAGAGTTAGCAGCCATTTTTTGGGCGTTGGAAAGCGTCGCATCACGGCCAACAGAACACTACTATATTGTAACGGACAGTCTTAGTTCTGTTGAAGCAATCCGTTCAATAAGATCGGGAAAGCACTCGCCGTATTTCCTCGGGAAGATACGAGATATTCTGAGTGCTTTATCAAAACGTTGCTTTGCCATCACCTTTGTTTGGGTCCCCTCACATTGCTCGATAATGGGTAATGAGAGGGCAGACTCTCTGGCAAAAGTGGGGGCGACAGAAGGCGACACGTATCACCGTGAAATCGTCTTCGACGAATTTTACTTCTTGGCACGAAGGAACTCTGTTGTCAACTGGCAGCGCAAATGGAAAGAGGATGATATGGGTCGGTGGCTCCACTCGATTATTCCAAAGGTAAGCCTCAAACCCTGGTTTAATAGATTGGACCTGAGTCGGGATTTTATTCGTATATTCTCCCGTCTCATGTCCAATCATTATTCCATGGATGCGGTACTCTATCGTTTAAATATTGCTGGCAGCAATTTGTGTGGCTGTGGCCAAGGTTACCACGACATCGAGCATATTGTTTGGTCGTGCGAGGTCCATCTTGTCGCTAGAACGAATTTGATAGACTCCCTTCGGGCCCGAGGAAAACCACCCTATGTTCCAGTGAGGGATGTGTTAGCTGTGCTAGATTTGGACTACATGTTCGAAATTTATCTTTTTCTAAAAGCTATCGATCTCCGTCTATAATTCTTTTCAATTTCCTATTTCCCTTTCTATCTTTTTCTCCTCTTGAAACAAAAAGTGCTAGACCTAAGTAATCAATTGTTATAAACACAAAAACGAGTTTGGCTCCTTAAAACTCAAAGGTATGAGCCGTTTCAAATAAAGTAATTTATAAAAAAAAAAATAAAAAAAGATGATCACATTTAGATTTTAGACTGCAGTATGAACGAAAATCTAGCAATCAGTTCGTATCTCAATAACAAATATCGAAGTTCGAACTTATGTCCCAATAGCCTTTTTGTCCGAAAAACTCATTCTTGGTGGTTGAGCCAGCACAAACTATTCGATTCTTATTACCAGTTCCGAACCTTTTATTGAAATCACTCCCATTTCCTTTAGCTCCAAAACAATAATTTCAACTGACAATAAATCCCGGATTGCTTTTAAAACTGCCTTGAACATTGCCAAAACTGCCAAGACAGGCCAATGCACCCGGCACCGGAACCAGTCGGGGTGTAGTAAAATTACACAAGCCCCGATCTCATTTCCGGCCTAGTTTGGCGGGGCGGCGTGGACTTGTTAAAATTGCTGATTCCATTATCCGATTGCACCCTCCCAAAAGAAGCAAGAACAAGAGAGCCGGTTGAAAAATTCACAATGGTTTCTTAGCACGAAAATCGCGGAAATTTGTTTTCTCCTCGAATTGAGAAGCACTTTGGGGTCAGGGGACCTTCTTATTACGAAAACCGCCAAAATACGTACCTACTGCACAACAACAAACTGCAGTGTAACATGTTTTTGATGTTCCATTGGTACGGTAGCAAACCGGAAGTGGTTCCCCTCTGCTGCACCATCACCATTGAGTTTGGATGGCGCCGATTTTTCGCTACCAAATAGAAAAGCAATGTAGGGGACGTTATCTTGCTTTCTTCCAAAAGTCGCTTGATTTCGAAACTATTCAACGGAGTCCCAAGAGGTCGAACCGGGTCGAATTCCAGAACCAGCCTATAAGAAACGAAAATGCAGTGCAATGTTTTTCCTAATTTTTTTGTTTATATTTCTTACCAACGATTGGACACGGAAGGCTTGGCCTACTTTTGTCATCGTCTTGCTTCAGATTGAGCTCCCCAGAAGGGGGTGTGTAGGTTTTGAAGGACGGCTTCTTGTTTTCGTTTTCGGTCCAAGAAGGCGCATGTTTCGGGAAAGTTTATGATTTTAATTTTATTCCCAAAACGAGTTTGTTCTATCACAATTTAAAAGTTGAAAATTTTTCTACTCAAACCCAAGTTTTCAAACCCCATTAAATGTGAATGTTTCTGGTGCATCGAATCAATGAATTCATTGTCTCTGTACGTAAGATTGTGTCTATAATTGTGTAAACGAAACAGTGTTGTTGTGAAAATAGCAGCTAGTGGGCGCTACTGGGTCGGAAGTTATGTAAAATTGCATGCAATCGAGCCAGAACCAGAGCCAGGCTGAGGAGGCAGACAGGTAAACAGTTTTGTTTTCCAAGAATGGAGCGCGGCTTGAGGGCCTACAGCATTGGTTGCACCTGAGTAGTAGAACCCGTAATAAATGGGTTCAGGAAGCAAAAAAAAAATCGTTACACTGGTAGAATATTCCTAGAAAACTGTGCCAAAAGGTGAATGAACTGGAGCGAGCCGGCTCCAGTCAGTCAGCCCTCGTGCCATGAGGTGCTTGAATGTTACTGACCTCTGGCTTGCGGAGGATGAATCGATTCTTGAATGGATTGCAATGGAAAATTGTTGTTGTGACTACTTGATAGTAGGCCGGTCAGGCCAGAGTCTAGTCAGTGCCTACTGTGGAAAGGTACCTTCCTGATTTCGTGCCGATGTAAATAGAATTTCCGATTATCGTGATTGAGGTTGCTTTGATGGGGTTGATGGGGCAGGCTGAATGCAATCGAGCCTGGTGCAATAGCATGGAATTAAAAGATAATTGCCGGATCGCTGAATCGTTGATCGAATGGGCAAATGCAATAACAATCAAAACTTCAAAGAACGGAACTTGGGCAACGTTTTGAGCTTCGTTATGAATAATTACAGTTGGGTTTATTTCTACAATGTTTTTAAGGATAAATTATCGTTTTAAGATAATGTTAATCATAAAAAATCATACTGAGAAAATTATTTTAACCAAAACATAGTCAAAAGTCAGCAGTGTACTGAAGTCAGAAGTCTGAAGTTAACTGAATTCAAATGTCAGAAACAAGTCAAAATAAAAAAAATGTCAGACCGAAAATGACAAAAATAACAAAAATTACAAAAATGACAAAAATGATAAAAATGAAAAAAAAGACAAAAATTACAAAAATTATAAAAATGACAAAAATGACAAAAATGACAAAAATGACAAAAATGACAAAAATGACAAAAATGACAAAAATGACAAAAATGACAAAAATGACAAAAATGACAAAAATGACAAAAATGACAAAAATGACAAAAATGACAAAAATGACAAAAATGACAAAAATGACAAAAATGACAAAAATGACAAAAATGACAAAAATGACAAAAATGACAAAAATGACAAAAATGACAAAAATGACAAAAATGACAAAAATGACAAAAATGACAAAAATGACAAAAATGACAAAAATGACAAAAATGACAAAAATGACAAAAATGACAAAAATGACAAAAATGACAAAAATGACAAAAATGACAAAAATGACAAAAATGACAAAAATGACAAAAATGACAAAAATGACAAAAATGACAAAAATGACAAAAATGACAAAAATGACAAAAATGACAAAAATGACAAAAATGACAAAAATGACAAAAATGACAAAAATGACAAAAATGACAAAAATGACAAAAATGACAAAAATGACAAAAATGACAAAAATGACAAAAATGACAAAAATGACAAAAATGACAAAAATGACAAAAATGACAAAAATGACAAAAATGACAAAAATGACAAAAATGACAAAAATGACAAAAATGACAAAAATGACAAAAATGACAAAAATGACAAAAATGACAAAAATGACAAAAATGACAAAAATGACAAAAATGACAAAAATGACAAAAATGACAAAAATGACAAAAATGACAAAAATGACAAAAATGACAAAAATGACAAAAATGACAAAAATGACAAAAATGACAAAAATGACAAAAATGACAAAAATGACAAAAATGACAAAAATGACAAAAATGACAAAAATGACAAAAATGACAAAAATGACAAAAATGACAAAAATGACAAAAATGACAAAAATGACAAAAATGACAAAAATGACAAAAATGACAAAAATGACAAAAATGACAAAAATGACAAAAATGACAAAAATGACAAAAATGACAAAAATGACAAAAATGACAAAAATGACAAAAATGACAAAAATGACAAAAATGACAAAAATGACAAAAATGACAAAAATGACAAAAATGACAAAAATGACAAAAATGACAAAAATGACAAAAATGACAAAAATGACAAAAATGACAAAAATGACAAAAATGACAAAAATGACAAAAATGACAAAAATGACAAAAATGACAAAAATGACAAAAATGACAAAAATGACAAAAATGACAAAAATGACAAAAATGACAAAAATGACAAAAATGACAAAAATGACAAAAATGACAAAAATGACAAAAATGACAAAAATGACAAAAATGACAAAAATGACAAAAATGACAAAAATGACAAAAATGACAAAAATGACAAAAATGACAAAAATGACAAAAATGACAAAAATGACAAAAATGACAAAAATGACAAAAATGACAAAAATGACAAAAATGACAAAAATGACAAAAATGACAAAAATGACAAAAATGACAAAAATGACAAAAATGACAAAAATGACAAAAATGACAAAAATGACAAAAATGACAAAAATGACAAAAATGACAAAAATGACAAAAATGACAAAAATGACAAAAATGACAAAAATGACAAAAATGACAAAAATGACAAAAATGACAAAAATGACAAAAATGACAAAAATGACAAAAATGACAAAAATGACAAAAATGACAAAAATGACAAAAATGACAAAAATGACAAAAATGACAAAAATGACAAAAATGACAAAAATGACAAAAATGACAAAAATGACAAAAATGACAAAAATGACAAAAATGACAAAAATGACAAAAATGACAAAAATGACAAAAATGACAAAAATGACAAAAATGACAAAAATGACAAAAATGACAAAAATGACAAAAATGACAAAATGACAAAAATGACAAAAATGACAAAAATGACAAAAATGACAAAAATGACAAAAATGACAAAAATGACAAAAATGACAAAAATGACAAAAATGACAAAAATGACAAAAATGACAAAAATGACAAAAATGACAAAAATGACAAAAATGACAAAAATGACAAAAATGACAAAAATGACAAAAATGACAAAAATGACAAAAATGACAAAAATGACAAAAATGACAAAAATGACAAAAATGACAAAAATGACAAAAATGACAAAAATGACAAAAATGACAAAAATGACAAAAATGACAAAAATGACAAAAATGACAAAAATGACAAAAATGACAAAAATGACAAAAATGACAAAAATGACAAAAATGACAAAAATGACAAAAATGACAAAAATGACAAAAATGACAAAAATGACAAAAATGACAAAAATGACAAAAATGACAAAAATGACAAAAATGACAAAAATGACAAAAATGACAAAAATGACAAAAATGACAAAAATGACAAAAATGACAAAAATGACAAAAATGACAAAAATGACAAAAATGACAAAAATGACAAAAATGACAAAAATGACAAAAATGACAAAAATGACAAAAATGACAAAAATGACAAAAATGACAAAAATGACAAAAATGACAAAAATGACAAAAATGACAAAAATGACAAAAATGACAAAAATGACAAAAATGACAAAAATGACAAAAATGACAAAAATGACAAAAATGACAAAAATGACAAAAATGACAAAAATGACAAAAATGACAAAAATGACAAAAATGACAAAAATGACAAAAATGACAAAAATGACAAAAATGACAAAAATGACAAAAATGACAAAAATGACAAAAATGACAAAAATGACAAAAATGACAAAAATGACAAAAATGACAAAAATGACAAAAATGACAAAAATGACAAAAATGACAAAAATGACAAAAATGACAAAAATGACAAAAATGACAAAAATGACAAAAATGACAAAAATGACAAAAATGACAAAAATGACAAAAATGACAAAAATGACAAAAATGACAAAAATGACAAAAATGACAAAAATGACAAAAATGACAAAAATGACAAAAATGACAAAAATGACAAAAATGACAAAAATGACAAAAATGACAAAAATGACAAAAATGACAAAAATGACAAAAATGACAAAAATGACAAAAATGACAAAAATGACAAAAATGACAAAAATGACAAAAATGACAAAAATGACAAAAATGACAAAAATGACAAAAATGACAAAAATGACAAAAATGACAAAAATGACAAAAATGACAAAAATGACAAAAATGACAAAAATGACAAAAATGACAAAAATGACAAAAATGACAAAAATGACAAAAATGACAAAAATGACAAAAATGACAAAAATGACAAAAATGACAAAAATGACAAAAATGACAAAAATGACAAAAATGACAAAAATGACAAAAATGACAAAAATGACAAAAATGACAAAAATGACAAAAATGACAAAAATGACAAAAATGACAAAAATGACAAAAATGACAAAAATGACAAAAATGACAAAAATGACAAAAATGACAAAAATGACAAAAATGACAAAAATGACAAAAATGACAAAAATGACAAAAATGACAAAAATGACAAAAATGACAAAAATGACAAAAATGACAAAAATGACAAAAATGACAAAAATGACAAAAATGACAAAAATGACAAAAATGACAAAAATGACAAAAATGACAAAAATGACAAAAATGACAAAAATGACAAAAATGACAAAAATGACAAAAATGACAAAAATGACAAAAATGACAAAAATGACAAAAATGACAAAAATGACAAAAATGACAAAAATGACAAAAATGACAAAAATGACAAAAATGACAAAAATGTCAAAAATGACAAAAATGACAAAAATGACAAAAATGACAAAAATGACAAAAATGACAAAAATGACAAAAATGGCAAAAATGACAAAAATGACAAAAATGACAAAAATGACAAAAATGACAAAAATGACAAAAATGACAAAAATGACAAAAATGACAAAAATGACAAAAATGACAAAAATGACAAAAATGACAAAAATGACAAAAATGACAAAATGACAAAAATAACAAAAATGACAAAAATGACAAAAATGACAAAAATGACAAAAATGACAAAAATGACAAAAATGACAAAAATGACAAAAATGACAAAAATGACAAAAATTACAAAAATTACAAACATGACAAACATGACAAAAATTACAAAAAAGATTAAATTGGAATTTAAATTAAATTCTTATGAAAAATCAAAATTAATTAAAAAATATATTGGGATTTGCAGTTTAATTTCTAGCTCAAATTATAAAAATCCATATCGAATTTTAACAAATCAATGTCATCATTTTTCCGGAGAAAGTTTCTGATGTAAAAATTTTATTTTTTTTTTCAAATTTGTTTTAAAATAGCTCATATATTTACAAAATAAATTGGGAAACATTTTTTGATTAAAGGAAAAAATTCAGAAAGGATGTTATATGAATGATTTTGAAATTGTGGCAAGCGCGTGTTGTGTCCTTTGATAAACGGCTGACTCACTCTCATTCGAAAACAAATAGAAATCCCGGGGCTTTGGCATTCATTGTTAGGAAAAGGCCATTTTGTTGCCATTTGCTCCCCAGCCAGGCTATGAGTTGTGGCGCACATAATTCAGATAATTGAACCACAATTGAATCGAAAAGGTTTCCGCGGATTATGCGTGGGGTTCACTTTTTGAAGTGTTTATTCACGAATGAAAATTTGGACAATTTTTGTAACACTTGATTGAGAATAATATTATTCAACTAACGCAAAAAGTTAGCTGAAAACCAAAAGATATTTTTGAAAACGGAATTTTACAGGTTTGAGAAACAAAAAAGACACACCCCATCTTCCTATTTTGTGCTGAATTCTCACTAAGCCGGGTGTCAGATGCAATTTATTACGATCGGGCGGTAATTGAGTTGGTTCTGGTTCTTTTGGCTTGGCTCAGTTAGTCAGTAGCTGCGACAAACCTCCATTTGTTGGGCGAATGATCACCATTAGCTGGGTAATAAATTATGCAAAAATGACAATTCAGCTCGCGGGCTGGCATTGAAATTAAAGCGGAAAAAATCCCAATCTACCTGGGCTCTGCTGTAAGAATTAGGAAACTAAATGCATAACAACAACCATGATTTGATTAAACGAAACACAATTTATCTCCAACAATTTTTTTCATGTATTACTCAATTTATTGTAAAAAAAAAACAAATCATCCGAATAAGGAATGATCATGTCTTTTTTGATAATACTACCAATTTGTCTTATTTTTGGTATCGATTTTATCATCCCCTTTAACTAAATTCCGAATCAGACTTTTTATTATTTGTTTATGCTCATATTTGTTCATTTCAGTTTTTTAGAATTTTGGTCACTTTTGCCACTTTTGATATTTTTGCCATAATTGATATCATTTTTGTCATCACTCTTGCCAATTTTAATAGTTTTGTTATTTTTGTCATTTTTGTCATTTTTGTCATTTTTGTCATTTTTGTCATTTTTGTCATTTTTGTCATTTTTGTCATTTTTGTCATTTTTGTCATTTTTGTCATTTTTGTCATTTTTGTCATTTTTGTCATTTTTGTCATTTTTGTCATTTTTGTCATTTTTGTCATTTTTGTCATTTTTGTCATTTTTGTCATTTTTGTCATTTTTGTCATTTTTGTCATTTTTGTCATTTTTGTCATTTTTGTCATTTTTGTCATTTTTGTCATTTTTGTCATTTTTGTCATTTTTGTCATTTTTGTCATTTTTGTCATTTTTGTCATTTTTGTCATTTTTGTCATTTTTGTCATTTTTGTCATTTTTGTCATTTTTGTCATTTTTGTCATTTTTGTCATTTTTGTCATTTTTGTCATTTTTGTCATTTTTGTCATTTTTGTCATTTTTGTCATTTTTGTCATTTTTGTCATTTTTGTCATTTTTGTCATTTTTGTCATTTTTGTCATTTTTGTCATTTTTGTCATTTTTGTCATTTTTGTCATTTTTGTCATTTTTGTCATTTTTGTCATTTTTGTCATTTTTGTCATTTTTGTCATTTTTGTCATTTTTGTCATTTTTGTCATTTTTGTCATTTTTGTCATTTTTGTCATTTTTGTCATTTTTGTCATTTTTGTCATTTTCGTCATTTTTGTCATTTTTGTCATTTTTGTCATTTTTGTCATTTTTGTCATTTTTGTCATTTTTGTCATTTTTGTCATTTTTGTCATTTTTGTCATTTTTGTCATTTTTATCATTTTTGTCATTTTTGTCATTTTTGTCATTTTTGTCATTTTTGTCATTTTTGTCATTTTTGTCATTTTTGTCATTTTTGTAATTTTTGTCATTTTCGTCATTTTCGTCATTTTCGTCATTTTCGTCATTTTTGTCATTTTTGTCATTTTTGTCATTTTTGTCATTTTTGTCATTTTTGTCATTTTTGTCATTTTTGTCATTTTTGTCATTTTTGTCATTTTTGTCATTTTTGTCATTTTTGTCATTTTTGTCATTTTTGTCATTTTTGTCATTTTTGTCATTTTTGTCATTTTTGTCATTTTTGTCATTTTTGTCATTTTTGTCATTTTTGTCATTTTTGTCATTTTTGTCATTTTTGTCATTTTTGTTATTTTTGTCATTTTTGTCATTTTTGTCATTTTTGTCATTTTTGTCATTTTTGTCGTTTTTGTCATTTTTGTCGTTTTTGTCATTTTTGTCATTTTTGTCATTTTTGTCATTTTTGTCATTTTTTGTCATTTTTTGTCATTTTTGTCATTTTTGTCATTTTTGTCATTTTTGTCATTTTTGTCATTTTTGTCATTTTTGTCATTTTTGTCTTTTTTGGTATAATTTTGTTGCTTTTTTTTTTAAATTTTCTTAATTTTAAAATTTTTCTTGATTTCAAAAACAATTCAAAGTTACTCAAGAACACACATTCATGCTGATTTTTCATGGTTTTGATTTGTTTTATGAAAAAAAAAGTTTAAGCTCTGCACTGTGAATTATTTGTTAACGCTTCACCTTTTTCACAAAATTACAATTTGGACTACGTTTAAGGGGGGGGGGGGGGGTCAAGCGGGTAAAAAAAACACCATTTTCACGATTTTTTTCTAGAGCTATCGTTCAAACAAATGTATTCAAATTTTTTGCATTATACAAAGCATTGTTAAAAGAACATTTAGTAATTTTTTCGTAGAAAAATATTGAAAAATGAGCCGGTGACGGAGCACTTTCGAGGATGCCTTTTAGAAAACAGGATTTGCGGTGGACACTGTATCTCAGCACAGAATCATCTGAAGTCAAAAAATCAGAGCAAAATAATTTTAATAGATGTTTTTCTGGACCCTAACGTTTTTATTTAACTTAAAAAAAATTATTGAAATTTTTGTGGCTGTTTGAAGTAAAAACTACGATATTTCATGAAAAAATCCGCCATTTTTTATCTGTAAAATCTCCCCAAAGTAAAAAAAAAGAAAAAAGAAAAACGTTGGGGTCTGGTATTTTATATGAAGAAACTATGTTCCAAATTTGAAAAGAATCGGATAAGGAGTTTTCAAATGACGATGTCCACGGACTTTAAAAATGTGCTTTCGAGAAAAACGCGTTTGAAGTTTCTGCTCTTGCTTTCTTGCAGTATTAGATAGGAAGAGATAAAGGCCTATAATTTCTACAGTTTTGCTTCAATTGACTTGAAAATTTGACACAACATTCTTGAAATGTTTTACAATAAGAAAATAAAAAAATAAAAAAATCGATTTTTTGAAAGTGTTAGACCGTACCCCCCCCCCCCCCCCCCCCCTTAAGAGAAACGAGATATTTTTTTTTTCCTTGTTTATCATTTAAACTGCAGATTTTTTCACCAATGGTAAAAAGTCCTGAACAAAGCGATTCAAGGCAGATATTTCAATTAATGGAGAACAAAGCTGATCGTTTCACGAGCCGTTGCGCACCAGATGATTCCAGCAATATGTCCAAGACCCTGCTTCTTTACCCTTTCATGCGACATCCGAACGCCACACCTTCCACGAGCCAAATATTAAATCCGAATGGGTGGATTGTATCTTTCCGTTTCCTTTTCTTTCGCAAATTCTCGTGGAAACTACATGGTACTCGCAAAAGAAAAGCTGGTGTCTAATATGGCAGTACACTTCCGTCCAAAAGTTCGAAAACAAGATACTTAAAGCTGAAATTCAAAATTTTTCGAAAATTGGAGCTGTAAATCAAATTTTGATGAACTTTCAATTCAATTTTCCAAACTGTTCCTCTGCTCTGGGATTGTTGAGAAAAAAAAATGCTAGGCACGCAACCCAAGTGCCACATTCCCGAGATTCCGTTTCGGGATTTGCAAAGGATCATCATGAATGGGTGTGCTCGCTCTGTGCTTCAAAATGGCAAGTCTGTAACCAGCAGCGAGTACTCGGGAAAAACGGAAGGCATTCAAAGGAACAACCTTCCTCCTGGAGCTCTCGCGCGTATCCGCTTTTTGCCGGATGATTGTTGGAGGAAGTCGAGAACGGGAAACATTGTTGTAGGACTAGCTCAAGCTCTACTTTTGCGGGAAACACCGGAAGTTGAAAGTGAGTGACACAAATTGCTTTTGCCGCCAGTCGGTACCCACCTTTGAGTATCTACCTACTAAGGTACTAGGGTTGGCAGGAATCGCGCCACTTTCACCAGCGAACGGCTGACTGTCATCATCATCAGCGTCGACCCGTATCAACCCGGCCCCGATTCCGCTTCCTCTTCTTCCCCGTCAACGGCCAAATTCAGGGTATGTAATCATTTGTCGATCAAAGAGCGGCACCTCGGCATGCAGGGACCTTCTCGTGTATGTGTGTGTGGTTGAATGAATATTTCCACCCGGCTGGATTTTCATTTACGGCTTTTAATTGATTGTTAGAGGCGGTTTGTCGCCTCTGTCGTCTGGAAATGTTAAAATCCCGTCAAATGCATGTTCCATCCCATTACAGGCCCTACTGGAAACAAAGGTTAACATTCCAATTACAGCTAAAATGGTTGAGCACATTACAGTTCCTGTATAGAGAGTGGGATAGAGATGTTTTTGTTCCATCCAAAGGAAAATTTTTGAAAAATTTTATTATGGTTTCTTTCATAGTAAGTACTAACATAGGTATACTAAAAAGAAAGAATTCTCAACGGAATTCATTGACCCTTATCAGCCGGTGTTCGTTTCAGTTCGATGTCCTGTATTGAGAAACAGTGGCGTAGACTATTCGTGATATCATAGCAGTTGGTAATTTATAAGTTCGTTATAACAATGGATCACTGGAAAAAGCTAATTTTCCGGGAGGAGTCAGAGCTGTCAAACCTTATGATCAAAGTGGCAGAAAAACACATAACATCAACAAAACATGGCACTGTGTAGCACTAAAATGAGATATCACGAGGACAAAAATCGAAAAAAAAAATTAAATAAATTTTCGATAGTAAGTTGGTTGACACTTTACTTTGTATAAGAAAATCTCAAATATCAGAACCCTCTCATTCTTAAGTTATTTAAAAATGAAGAAAAATTACAAAAAAAAAAGTTTAAGAGGTTGTATATGAGACACGACCGTAATGTTGACGTAGAACTACGACAGCCTATCTTGTGCCAATGTATTTTTCGTAATAAATTTAAATTTTTTTGAGTAAAGTTGATCAATTTCAAACAAGTGGTTGACCGTTAAAAACATTATTCAGCACTATTCAGTTGCATAACTAAAGGCGAAATAAATATAAGCATGTACAATAATGTACATATAAGTGGTGTCAAGACCCATGGCTTAGAAATTGAAGTTTTGTTTCTAAGCATATTATATACAAGCTCAGTATCAAACGCCTGCGAGAAAGCTTCTAATGATAGTGCTGGCATTTAATAAATCAAGTGTTCTTAAATAAGGAATTTTGAATCTGTTTTTTTCTTTTATTCAACGTTTGGATTAATAAAAACGCTGCATAAAAAGACAAAAATTGAAGCAATACTTTTTTAAACAACACAGTTTTTCATCAAATTTCAATAAAAAATCTGCTAAATCAACAACTGATCCCTTTCATCCATACGCTTAACTCTTAGCAAAAGATGACGCACATAAAATGTGCGTTAATATATATCAAGTATGTACATTTGTTGTCTAATTTGCAATTCTCGTTTGGTCAATTATTTAGAGTCAGTACAATTTTTTTTACTTACTTACTTAATGATCCCGCGCCGATCCTCCGGTGCATAGGGCCGTGGTAAAAGACCTCCACTGTTGACGATCTGGAGCCAGCGTCTTCACTTGGTCCCAGTCAAGATTCTCGTCGACAGTTCGGATTTCAGCGGCTAGGCTTCGCCGCCACGAGTTTCTGGGCCTGCCTCTTCTTCGATGATCTTCTGGATTCCAATCTAGCGCCTGTCTGCAAATCTCGTTTTCATCTTTTCGCAGCGTGTGCCCAATCCATCTCCACTTACGTTCCCGAATCTCGATTTCTAGCGCCCTTTGATGACACCGGCGATGTAATTCCTCATTCGAGATCCAGTTGCCAGGCCACCAAGCGCGGATGATATTCCGCAGGCAGCGGTTTACAAATACTTGCAATTTTCGTGTCGTTACCGCATATGTGCACCAAGTTTCGCACCCGTACACCAATACGGATTTGACGTTTGAGTTGAATATTCGGATTTTTGTTCGTAGAGAGATCTGGCGTGACCGCCAGATGTTTCGGAGACTCGCAAACGCAAATCGGGCCTTTCTGATCCGGGTCTCGATGTCTTTTCTGGTACCACCATCAGGCGTTATCTGGCTACCAAGATACTGGAAGCACTCCACTTTCTCAACTTGCTGCCCAGCTACCATGAAACTGGAGGGATTTCCTGTGTTGATCTCCATCGACTTGGTCTTTCCGACATTGACTTTGAGACCTGCTGCCTTGGAACTTTCGGTGAGGTCGTCGAGTTTGCTCTGCATATCTGGTTGTGTTTGGGCGAGCAAAACAATATTGTCAGCCAGGTCAAGGTCGTTCAGTTGCTCCATTGTTGAAGGATTCCACGGCAATCCTCGGTTCGGTGCACAGTCAATCGATCCAATCAGAATCTCATCCATTACGATTAGAAAAAGTAGCGGTGATAGAATACATCCTTGTCTCACTCCAGCAGTTACCGGGATTGGTTCGGACAAGACACCGTCGTGCAAGACCTTGCACGAAAATGACTCGTACTGTGCTTCGATGAGATGGACTAGTTTCTCTGGGACCCCTCGTCGCCTTAGAGCCGCCCAGATGTTTTCATGGTTAAGTCGGTCGAATGCTTTTTCGAAATCAACGAACACCAGCAGAAGAGAGTCCTGGAATTCGTTGATTTGTTCCAGTATGATTCGTAGCGTTGTGATGTGGTCCACACATGATCGTCCAGATCGGAATCCAGCTTGTTGCCGTCGGAGTGTAGCGTCGATTTTCTCCTGGATCCTGTTCAGGATCACTTTGCAGAGTACTTTGAGGGTTGTACAGATCAACGTTATGCCTCGCCAGTTACCGCACTATGTCAGGTCTCCTTTCTTCGGGACCTTTACGAGGATACCCTGCATCCAGTCGGCCGGGAATGTTGCAGTATCCCAGATGTCAGCGAAAAGACGGTGCAACATTTGTGCTGATAGGGCAGGGTCGGCTTTCAGCATTTCAGCAGGGATGCAATCGATCCCAGGTGCTTTGTTAGATTTCATGTTTTTTATTGCCGCTTCTATTTCAGCCAGCGAGGGCGCTTCCGAGTTGACGCCATTTATGCGACTTACTGTTGGCGCTTCGAGCTGCGGGTTTTGTTGGCCATCGCTATTCGTGACTCGGAAGAGTTGTTCGAAGTGCTCAGTCCATCGTTTGAGCTGATCTGTTCGATCGGTCAATAACTGACCTGCTCGGTCTTTCAGCGGCATTCTTGCATTAGTCCTTGCACCACTGAGGCGGCGAGAAATGTCATAAAGTAATCGGATATCTCCATTGGCGGCGGCTCTTTCTCCCTCTTCGGCTAGGGAGTTTGTCCAGGCTCTCTTGTCTCGTCTACAAGCTCATTTAACTACCTTTTCCAGCTCCGCATATCGTAAGCGGGCGGCTGCTTTGGCTGACCCGGTACATGCCTGCTCAATTCCGACTTTCGCCTTTCTCCGATCATCGACCATCCTCCAAGTTTCATCCGACATCCATTCACTCCTTCTTCCACAAACTTTACCGAGAGTATCATGGCTCGTCGTGATAAAGGCATTCTTGATTCCACACCACTGTTCTTCGACTGTTCCGTCTGTCGGCAGCTCTGAGGCTCGGGATTCTAGCTGTTCAACGTATGCCCTTTTCACCTCTGGATTCTCCAACCGGCGGACGTCGTATCGACACCCGACTTTCTCCTCGCGCCGTTGGACACGCGCAACTCTCAGTCGTATCTCGCCAAGGACGAGGTGATGGTCAGATGCAATGTCTGCGCTTCGTTTGTTGCGGACATCAAGAAGGCTCCTTCTCCATTTTCGACTGATGCAGATGTGGTCAATTTGATTTTCTGTTCGGCCATCTCGGGATACCCAAGTGACCTTATGTGCTGGTCGATGGGGGAAGAGCGATCCACCGATCACCATGTTGTTGTTGCCTCAAAATTCTACAAACAGCTCTCCGTTTTCGCTCATCTGTCCTAGGCCATGGCGCCCCATGATGCGCTCAAGGTCCTGATTTTCGGAGCCAATCTTTGCGTTGAAGTCGCCCAAATGGATTTGAATGTCACCCTTCGGAATTCTCTCAACCACGCTGTTCAGTTGACTGTAAAACTGCTCTTTCTCCTGCAAGTCGGCAACGTCAGTTGGCGCATAACACTGGACCATTGTAAGGTTTCTAACCCGTGTTCTGAATCTGGCTACGATTATTCTTTCGTTTATCGGTTCCCATCTAATGAGGGCCGCGTAGGCCTGCGGGCTTAACAGGAAACCAACTCCTCGTTCCCGAGTAGCATGTTCTCCTCGTATGCCAGAGTAAAGCAGGACTTGCCCGGACTGTGTCTTGTGTTCTCCAGTGTTAGGCCAACGGACCTCGCTCAGTCCCAGAATTTCAAGCTTGAGGCGGCTAGCCTCTCTAGCAAGTTGTTCCAGTTTGCCTTGTTGGGCAAGGGTCAAAACATTCCAAGTTCCAATTCGTGTCCGTGTTTTCATGCTAAAAGTCGTCGCCAAAGTTCCAGGTCGGTCATTTCTTTCGGGTTCCGTAACAATTTCAAATCGGAAGCAGTAGGTTGTTAGCCTAAAGTCCCTATCCCGCGATGGGGCTGCCATCTTGGACTTAGCTGGCGGGAGCCGCATTTCATAAATTCAGCCGCTTGCTGCAAGACAGACGCTGTTTGAGCCGCCCCTGACCTGGAGAACAGACGCTCGGTTGTTGTTGCACACCGCCCCTGACATGGGGAACAGACGCGTGCGGCCACCTTCTCAGTCTGCATGCGACCAAAGCATCCACCGGGGTTGGGTACCCGATCTCCGCTTAGGTTACTCGCATCCCAGCCGGCACCGCAGGGAGGTAGAGATAGGAGTTGTGAATAAGAGGTGATATGACCACTATGGGGTCTCGTGTTGCACATTATCCACCGTTTACCAGCCACAGTACAATGGTCGTGCTAAAAACGACGTTTTTTAAACATTGATACCATTAGTCAAACTTGTGACAGCAAAGTTTTTTTTTATTTTACACATAATAATTATGATCAATATTTTTTGATAGGCACAGAAGAACACAAAATGCTCTCTTGCATGCAAACTATCCGTAACAAAGAAACGCATAGTATTAAACGCCTATGAATAGGCAACGATTTCTTCAACATTAAAATCAAACGCTTGCAAGCTAACTAGTACCTATCAGTGCCGAAATTTTGAGCTTTCTCACCGCTGCCTTTGATAGAAACGCTTGACCCAGTGCAAAAGTAGAGAAAAATCTCCCTGAAAGTTCTGCCTCATGCGTCTCTTCTGAATCAGTATCAATTCGGTATCTTTTTTTGTAAAGGGCGATAGTGCCAATATCGCTGTTCGAGAAAATTATTTTTAAAATTTTACAGCTCCATAAGTTTCCAAGGAAAATATTACTTATGAACTCAGCTGATTACTCGATTTATTTACATTTGACTCATAAGCTCTTTTGAAAAATTGATACCCAAATTTATCATTCCCTCTAAGTCAATTCTTTTTCCGTCCAGCAATCACTAGCGTAAAACGACGTTTTAAGGTGGGATTATTGATAATTCAAGATATTAGATTATTATCAACTCAACAAACGGCCCTTTTCAGGGCCAAAATTTCTTTGAAAGAGTCTTGTCTTTTCAAGGCAAATTGGTCGATTGGGTGGTGGGTGGTGAGGCGTTGGTAGTAAGTGGTGTGTGGCAAGTCTCGTGGATGGTAGGTGTCGTGGGTGGTAGGTGTCGTGGGTGGTAGGTGGTGTGTGGCGTTGGTGGTAGGTGGTGTGTGGCGTTGATGGTAGGTGGTGTGGGTAGGTGGCGTGGGTGGTAGGTGACAAGGGTGGTGTGTGGCGTGGGTGGTAGGTGACAAGGGTGGTGTGTGGCGTGGGTGGTAGGTGACAAGGGTGGTGTGTGGCGTGGGTGGTAGGTGGCGTGGGTGGTGAGTGGCGTGGGTGGAAGGTAGAGGTGGTAGGTGGCGAGGATGGTGGATGGCAGGTGATGTGGGTTAGGTGGCTTGGGGGTAGGTGGCGTGTGGCATGTGTGGCGTGGATGGTAGGTAGCGTGGGTGGTAGGTGGTGTGTGGCGTTGGTGGTAGGTGATGCGGGTGGTGTGTAGTGTGGGTAGGTGGCGTGGGTGGTAGGTGGCGTGGGTGGAAGGTAGAGGTGGTGTGTGGCGAGGATGGTGCATGGCAGATCGTGTGGGTGATGGATGGCTTGGGTGGTAGGTGGCGTGGGTGGCGTGTCGCATGGGTGATGTGTGGCGTGGGTGGTAGGTGACAAGGTAGGTGCTGGTTATGCATGGTCTCCACTCTTTTCGTACTGTGGCAACTTGCCACTGTTTGAACAGCAAAACGATATCTGCATAGGATTACCGCTGGTGGGGTCCGTATGCAGATCGAATTGCACTGCTCAACGGGCAAACTGAGAATGAAACTGCTCGACCGGAGACCCCTTACTTTTATATCTTTCGAAGGAAGGGAAAAATAAAACATACCAAGGGGCGTGGCGTCCGTGTTTTTTTGTCATTTTCGACCAGCCAATCAACGATGAGCAGGCTTGAAATGTCTTTAAGGAAAGATGTCCTTGAGTTGGAAAGTTTTCGTGACGCGAAATCCGATCGCAACTTTCAATTTGCCCCCCTATAGTGTTGCCGTAAGACGTAATTCTACGTCAAAAATATATATCTATGATGAAAAAACTGAAGTTTTCGGACGAGATCATTGAGGTTCGGCTGATTTGTTCAATTTTAACGTGGATATTCGAACATGTTCTGAAGTGTTCAGTTTCGATCTAAACATTTGGAGCATTTTGAGAATTCCAGTTTTTAGGACCCACCGTATAAGAATAGTAATTATAAAACGAGCAGATCAGCATTTGAGGTCACTCATCTTTAACTTTGAAACTAGGTACATACCCTAATGGGCTACTTATATTGTCCTTATTTTTCAAATGTGTTTTTTTTAACAAATTAGAGCTGGCTAGAAGTATTTAAGAAATGAAAGGGCAGTCACTGAAAGGCCTGAGTTTCGTACAAATAAATGCATATAAACAACTTCCAAACAGGGATCGTGAAATGTCAACTTATGATTAACGATCATAACCAAAAGAAATGAAAGTCGAATTGTTGAAAACATTTTGAATATATGTTTATCCGCTTGCTTGTATGACAATCTCTCATAGTGCGTTACCATAGTTACCACAGGAATTGTTTTTTTTAATAATAAACAAGAATGAGCGCAAAAGATAGGCATAAATAGTGAACCTACATGTAAGAGAAGTGATGTCTGAAACACAAAATTCCAATCGATTCAAAAGAACTGCCAAAATTGATTCCAATCAAACCGAGCTTCTGTCGTGGAGCTTTTAGCTTTCAAATTTTTTTTTTTTTAGAATTTTTAGAATATTTTGATTGCTGTTGCACTACAACAGCAATCAAAATAATCTCGTCATATAAATTTATGATTAGAAGCAATTTTTTCCCTGCTCTGGTGATTCGGGTTCATAGTTAGGAAACTATGTATTTGTTAACAACATTCAAGTCATTCATGTCGATTCATAATAATTATCTGATCGAGTGATTCTATGTGCGTGTTCGTCTGTGTGGACCGAGTGCGAAAGGTGCCAAAAATGATAGGATTCTATATGCAATGCATTTCAGAAATTTTCTAGCTCTTTTTCAAGCTTGGCAATTTTTTTTCTGAAAAACCGGAGAAAAGCCGTGCATTTAGTTTCAAAATTTCCAAAAACAAAAACCGGACAAAATCCAGACAAATTTGAGCAAAATTTATCCACTATTCGAACAAAATCGAGAAAAAGATAGGAGAAAATCACTTTGACCTTTTTTTTTCGGTGAAAAATATCAAATTGTGTTGATTGTTAAAAAAAATCGAGTTAATTTTGATGAAAATAGTTATGAAAAAATCGTTTTAGGATCAGAAATTAATACTTATCAATAAACAATTTAATTTTTTGGCAAATTTAGCAATTCATGTGACCTGGACTGCCCCAAATTTGTATGAAAAATTTCAAACTTGTGAAATGTTATGCGCTGCAGGCTAATATTGATCCTAGGCCTAGTACAAGGTTTCATGAAAAATTTGGCCCAGATCGAATCACGGGAAGAGGTCGTTCATCGAGCCTAAAGTTTGTATGGGATTTTGAGACATTTTGTTCGGGAGGAACATGAAAATCCAGTTTGTCCCCTTGGGCCGATTTCTTTTGAAAACAATTTTTCTTAAAGCCTAAACAATGACAAATATTTCATCGGAAGACTATTAACTATTAGAAAGAAAGCCCTCACTCCGTGGTGGGATAGAGAATGCTCAACCGCGAATGACGAAAAGCATAAGGCGTTTCTCGGGTTTCGTAGAAGCGGTTTGCTCAAACAATTTAAGCGTTACTTGGCCTTGGAACGCAAGTTCAAGAACTTGATCCGGGCTAAAAAACGAAGATACTGGAGGCGATATGTTGAAAGATTAACTCGGGAAACATCTTTGAACTCTCTATGGAAAACAACTCGTAACATACGTAATCACTCTCCATCGAACGAAAGTGAAGAAAACTTGAATCGATGGCTGATGCATTTCGCAAAAAAGGTATGTCCGAACGAAGCACCTGCTCAAAAAATCTATCGGGAAGTGGCTGAAACCACTCTAGAAAACGATTCGAAATTTACTATGGTGGAATTCCGACTGGCTCTTTTGTCATGCAACAATTCAGCGCCAGGGCTAGACAGAATAAAGTTCAACCTGTGGAAAAAATTACCTGTCTCAGCTAAAACACGACTATTGAATTTATTCAATAAATGATTCGAGCAGAATATTGTTTCGGATGATTGGAGGCTAGTGAGAGTTATTTCCATTCAAAAACCGGGTAAACCAGCCTCCGACTACAACTCGTATAGGCCGATTGCTATGCTCTCATGTCTCCGAAAATTGCTCGAAAAAATGATTCTCTCTAGGCTTGATAGATGGGTTGAGTCAAATAACCTGTTATCTAGTACCCAATTTTGATTCTGTAGAGGCAAGGGTACGAACGACTGTCTAGCGCTTCTTTCATCAGAAATTCAATTGGCGTTTGCCCAAAAAGAGCAGGCCATAGAAATACTGTCTCACAAACTTAGCACTTGCGGACTTTCGCCAATACTGAATAACTATCTTTTTAATTTATTGTCTGAAAAAAATATGCATTTTAGCCATGGAGAAACCAAAGTTGATAAAATTAGTTACATGGGTCTACCCCAAGGCTCGTGTTTACGCCCCCTGCTATACAACTTTTATGTCCGAAAAATCGATGCTTGTATGGCAGAAAATTGCACACTAAGACAACTTGCGGATGACTGTGTTGTACATACCACAGGTAAAGCTGATACTCAACTTAAACTCCCGTTACAAGAAACTATTAACAACTTATCCATTTGAGCAATGAATCTGGGTATTGAATTTTCCCTCAATAAAACCGAGTTAGTGGTTTTTTCAAGGAAACATTCCCCTCCACAAATAGATCTCCTTATGATGGGTAGAACCCTAACTCAATCACTTTCCTTTAAATATTTGGGTGTCTGGTTCGACTCTAAATGCCTTTGGAGAAAACATATCAGGTATTTGACTCAAAAATGTCAAAAGAGGATCAATTTTCTTCGAACGATTACTGGAACCTGGTGGGGTGCTCATCCACAGGACCTCATCAAGTTATACCAAACAACAATATTGTCAGTTCTTGAGTACGGAAGCTTTTGCTTTGGGTCCGCCGCGCCATTCCACTTGATAAAACTCGAACGAATACAGTATCGTTGTTTGCGTATTGACATGGGTTGTATGCAATCGACACATACGATGAGTCTCGAAGTACTGCCGGGAGTAATGCCGTTAAAAAAAAAATAGATTTTTTGATTTATCGCTACGTTTCCTGATACGAAGTGAAATTATGAACCTCCTGGTGATTGAAAACTTTGAAAGGCTTTTAAATCTAAATCCGCAAGTAAAATTTTGAAGGTTTATGATACATATCACGAGATAGATATAAATCCTTCGTCAATTAATACAATTCATTCGGACACGAGTTACTTCTACCCTTTCAACAGTTCCTTAATCAATTTCGATCTGTCCATGCTTGAAACAATTCATGGAATACCGGATCATGTCCGACCTAATGTTATTCCTCACATTTTTGCATCAACGGTTCAGGAAATTGATATCACGAAACTATTCTTCACCGATGATGGTTCTAGAATTGATATTGCGACTGGCTTTGCAGTCCACAATGAGCGCTTTGAAGCTTTTTTCAAGCTTCGAGAGCCATGCTTCGTTTACGTTGCTGAGTTAGCCGCAATTTTC
This sequence comes from Uranotaenia lowii, assembly GCF_029784155.1. Classification (NCBI taxonomy): domain Eukaryota; kingdom Metazoa; phylum Arthropoda; class Insecta; order Diptera; family Culicidae; genus Uranotaenia; species Uranotaenia lowii. The sequence continues at coordinate 28,374,223 of NC_073692.1, forward strand.
TGCTCTTTGGAACACATTCGCACACTGACCGAAGACCACTATTTCTTTTACTCGGATAGTCTCAGCTCCGTTGGGGCGATTCGATCAATGAAACTAATAAAGCGCTCTTCATATTTCCTACAGGAAATTTCAGGAGTTTTGAGCGCTTCGGTTGAAAATTCGTATAGAATAACCTTGGTTGTGGATTCCATCTCATTGCTCGTTTCCGGGTAACGAGAAAGCGGATTCACTTGCTAAGGTGGGTGCAACACAAGGGCGAATTTTTGAGAGGACAATAACTTATCAATAATTTTTTTCAATACCTCGCCAATTAGCGATAAACGACTGGCAGTCTAAATGGGACAATGGCACACTGGGACGCTGGCTCCATACGATTATCCCTAAGGTTCCGACGAAGGCATGGTTTAAGCATTTTAACTTGAGTCGAGATTTCATTCGCGTGGTTTCTCGGCTCATGTCAAATCACTGCCGGCTTGACGCGCATTCGTTTCGTATAAATCTCGCAGCAACCAATGTTTGTGTTTGTGGGGATGGCTACCACGACATCGATCATGTTCTTTGAACGTGTGAGCACACTTTGATATTGAGTATTTATACATTATTTACAAATACCTTAAACAGTCTAACATAATAATTAAGCTCATTTTTACTATATCTTGTACCTCTCTTTGTTTGTATCTCTCTTCTAAAGTCTATTTGTTTATTTATTAGAAACACCTTTACCGAAGGATTCGACAATGCAAGATGAAGGACGGCTACAGTATGCCGCCACGGAACTCTTATAGAAAAATGGCTTCAATGATGTGATCCTTGATTCAACCTCATCCCCTCCCTTGTTTTAGTTGTTTTTTTTACTAACACGTCGAGTTGCCGCGACTATTTCGGCTGCCCCCTTCCCTAACATAGCTGTTAAGATAAGTTTCAAGAATAGCACGGCACATAAAACTGTGTTGAGTAATTGGCCTAAAATATACTATTATTAGTTAATAAAAAAAAATAGAATGGCATTCAAAAGAATTATTTTCTCCGTCGATAGACATTCGATTCTTTTGAAACGGGCTTCAGATTAAAGACTGATTCTGCTAGCTTATCGGAAACTATTTTTTGCATTGAATTTTCGGATCTGGACCATAAATAATGAGCGCTCAAAATCAAAATTACATTACCGTCCCCCTTTATTAAAAGCAAGTAAGTAATATTTTTGTCTGCCTATGTTGAAAATTCGAAAAATGATCTAACATATGTACATAGTTCATATTTCTGTGATTAAAAGTCAATTTTTATTCGAATCGCCAAGAAAAAGGAAAAAAATATCACTAAATTTTGTTTCTAAACTGACAAAAGCTCATTGAACTTTAAGCTGTGGTGAAAAGTCAAATATCATTCGTGGCATTAAAATGAATCAGTGCTTTTTTTTCTTACAATTTTAATGCTTATCCATTTTAAGAAAAATCTGTTTTTCAGATGAATTTTAAACATTTTCCACGTTTTTCCATCACTATTTATCGGGGCCTTTTACGTTTAAAAAGACCGGAATAGATTTTTAAAGTACTATGGCTCTCAGTCAGGTGAAAGCTCACTCGTGAACCGGAACAAACTTGTTTCATTCGACCGCTACGAAAGCGTCTCTCGCTTAGGCATTTCGGTCACTCACTGTTTTCGATCAGTAAATGCAGCTTGAGCATTTAATCAGTGTCAGCGAAAGAAGCTGATAATTTCAGTAGGCGTTTGTTTTTGCCATTTTTACAAATTGGGAATTAGGATTTGGAAAGAAAATCGCTAAGACTAAACGATTATTCAGAGAGTGGGATGAATATAAATTTCTTGAGGATTGTATTCGTAGCAAAATATGACGAAAATCTGACAAATATGACAAAATTATGACAAAAATATGACAAATGGGGTAAAATACGAGAAAATTATGACAAAACTTTGAAAATAAAACGACAAAAGTCCGACAAAACTATGTCATAAATATGGTATATGTGGAGAAAATATGACCAACATATAACATTAGTTAGACAAAAATCTGATAAATATGACAAAAATTTTACAATAAAATGACAACAATCTGAAAAATTTGCCTTTTGACATAAAATTGTCTATAAAACGAAAAAAACATGACAAAAATCAGACAGATTTGACAAATATGATAAAATATGACAAAAAGGGACAAAAATATCACACATTTTAAGAAAATATTTATAATTATGACAAAAAATTGACAATACAATGACAAAACATGATAAAAAAACAAAATTATGACAAAATTCTGAAAAATTGAATAAAAATATCAAAACTGTGACAAAAATATGATATAACTTTAACAACAAAATTACATAATATTGCTAAACCTTTGTCAAAAACATATCAAATGTAAAAAGGTAAGCCAAAATTATTACATAAACCTGGCAAATATGACAAAATTGTGACAGAAAATTGAATAATGACAAATTAGGTAAAAATATGACGACAATCTGACAGATACTCATTTATCGAATTTTTGTCATGTTAATTTCAAATTTTGTCATATTTTAATCATAACTTTGTCATTTTTGATAGATTATTGTCAAAATCCTGTCAAATTTTTACCACAGTTGTAATATTTTACAATTCTTTTGTCAATTTTCTAACATTATTTTGTCATGTTTTGTCATTTATTGTAGGCTTACCAGATACTTTCAGAAAAAGCGGGATATTTCACGAAAAAAAGCGAGTCATCGCCGAAAAATAGCGGGACATTCTAGAAACTCTTAAAAAAATATAATTTTTACCATCATTCCTATTCATATGTTTATGTTTCTTCATTAAAAATAGTTCTTAATAGTAATATAATATGGATATCTGAAATTTGTTTAGGAGATTGCATTCTCAAGAAAACTTTCATCTTTGTATACTGCGAAAACTTAAGTCGAAAATGTTAAATTTAGAGGGATTTAAAATCCGAAATTTTAAGAAAGTTTTTATATTTCTGAACAACCGTTTTTGATTATCTACCATTGGATTGGAAATAATTTGTTTTCACACAGTAGTCCCGACTCCTATTCTATTTTATCCGGAATTTGTTTTTAAAAGCTTTAAATTCAAGGGATTCTGCTTGGATTTCGGAGAAACATCTGGAGGCATCATCATTTGGAAGCAACTTCATAATATTTTTTTCAATCGAAAAATATTAACATCGCTAGAACTTGCTCAAAGAACGCTCAACTGAACCAGATTGTTATGGTTATGCGAAGATAAGCTTGCCAGATTACCCGGTTATACCCGGACTTGCCCCGGATATTTGACACACAATTTACGAAAAGCTCGGTCCGGGTCGGTTTCCCAGATTTCGTAAAAAAAATATGAATTTTGCACCGATTTATTCGCTTTATTTCCACAACTCAGAAAAAACTTAAATTAAGTAAAAAAAAAATATTTTTAGAACAAGTTTATCAAGAAAAATCATGAACAATTTTTAGGAGGCCCAAAATACGATTTAAAACCTCCTGATGTGTTTTGATGTTAAAATATATAATTCAAAATGTATTCTTTTTTTCATTTTACATCTATTTTTTTCATTTTCATAATTCCGTGGTTTTGACCAAACTTGCTCGAATATTGCCCGAATTTAGAGTTGAAAGTTATGAAATCTGATGCCCGGATTTTGCCGCGATTGTAGGCAAAATTTTCCGGATTCGTCCGGTCCTAATATGTCTGGAAAATAGTCTGGCAACCTTAAATGCTAAGAATAGAACTAAACGAGTTATTTACTCATGTCTTTTATAAAAAAAGTGCTGCTAATTTTGAGAAAAGAAATAATTGGTAGTATTGAACCAATAAATTTAAATTTAAGCTAAGGTTTTTCCAGTGTAAGTCAGTGAAATTTTATAAAAGTGTTACCAATTAAATTTTTAATGTCATGATCTATAAGTTGGCTCATTTCTAGTTTTCAAAATCATAAATGGAAAAAAATAGATGAGAAAAAAAATTAAGCACTTTTGCGGGGCGGATGGCAACCCTATTTTATTGTCATATTTTTTTCCGCATGTGTCATATTTTTGTCATTTTATTCCCAATTTTCGATCATAATTATGTAAAATTGTTATCAAATTTATCGTATTTCTGTCCTAATTTTGTGACAATTTTACCATAATTGTCCTATTATTGTCATATTTGGCATGTCTTGGACATGATTGTGTTGAAATTTTTTGTAATATTTGTCAGAATTTTGAAGTATTTTAGTCATACTTTTACCAAATTTGTCATAAATAATTTTGTCATTTTTTTGCCAAGTTTGTCATATTTGTGTCATAATTTTGTCGTAATTTTGTCTCTCACATTGGTCCCACACGCTTCCTCATCAGCATTCCTCTCGCAAATTTATTTTTTCTGATATTAGCTTTTATTTTTATTTAGCTTTTCTGATCCGGATTTCAATGTCTTTCTTGGAACCACCATCAGGTGTTATATTGCTACTAAGATACTGGAAGCACTCCACTTTCTCAACCTGTTGCCCAGCTACCACGAAATTTGGTTGGAAACCTAATGTTCATGACAAAATTCAACGATTTTCTTAAACTTCGAGTGTCACCTTCCGTCTGTGTCAATTTAGGGTTGGAAACAATCGAAGGGCACACTGCGTGAAACTGTAAATCTAAGCCAAAAATTTTAATCAAGTATTCCGTAGTTTTAATAAGGGAATAAAAGTCAATCTTAATTTGCAATAAACCGATGGCGCATTCGGGAAACAAATATTCTTGCTCATCACTAGCAACTAGCAACAGCAACGATTTTGTTAATATTTATTATCATTATTCTTATAAAAAATTAAAAAAAAAAATTATTCATTATGCCACTGGTCCGGGGCTGCCGGCAGACCTGCACAAATTGCATCATCGAATATTCACCTGAGCAAAAGTCGTATCTATCATCATCGAGCTTTCCTTCCGCCGGCATCCGCACCTGAATTCAGTAAATGGCAGGTTCCGACACCGTTGACGACATCCACCCCCTCTTGGGGTTCGAATTCGAGAGCATGTGTTGCTGCTTCAGAACCGCGCTACACATATGGGTGGGAAATTGGAATCAACTGGATAGAAATTGTTAGACGCCGGAAAAGACCTGGGGAAAGGAAGCTCTAAGGTTGACGCGGCAAATCCTGCCAATCCATTCATGAAATCCATTCACGCGATCATATTCTACTATACCTTTCCTTCAGGTATGCTATGACGCTTTTATTCTCCTCAGATCAGGTTAGTGCCTCTCGTTAGAAGGAGTTGGATTTTTTTTTCTACTTTTTTCCAATGGAAACATCCTGCCACAAGAAAAAAAAAATAAATGTCACATCGCGCGGGACGTTCTCAACAGTGTTTCAGTGAAGTGGGAAAAGCAGCTGCTGGCTTTGGCACTTAAAGACGTGTGCGACGTTTAGAAACTGTTTCAAAAGATGCTTCACCGCTTTTCGTTCGGAGGTATGGAAGTACCTTCACACATAGCTTCAAGCTGAGCTCTATGCCACAGAATTTACCTTTTGTAAAGTCGAGTAGTCAAGATTTTAGCATCGAACAACTTATAGACATTTCAAAATTTCGAACCTTCATTATGTTTATTTAAAATAACAATTTTTTTTTGCAAATATGAACTTTTCAACCTTTATCCTCAAAAATCAAAATGACGTCAGATTGGTGGTAATTTATTCATGTTATTTTATTACATTCCTTCTATTACTTTATTCAAATTTCTTCCAGAAACATTCCATAGTTTGGTTCAGATTTCACAGGAATCCAATCTCTTTGGTGATAAAACGACAAGTCATCTGATATCCTTTCAGTCATAAGTGACATTTTGAAAATCATAGAGACCCCTACTTTCAAACGATATTGTTAAACATCATCTGGTAATATCATCTGGCTGAACATAATCGACTAAAAAAACGTAAAAGTCATTTTATTGGAAGAAACATTTATTAATTAATTAATATTTCATTAACAACTTAATAGAATATTCGACTGAATATTCGGCCAATATTCGTTTGGCTGCATAGTTCAAAACTCACCGAATAACATCTTTATTACATCTCTAATTTTAAGTATGAAAAATTTGCAACTGCAAAGAAGAGAACGCAAAACATTGATGATGGAATCAAACCTTCAACATTGATTTTGCATACATTCATCGAAAAAGTTACCGCGAATCCACATTCGAACTGCTTATAGTTTTGGTCACGATGATCGATTTTGATAAAAACCAAAAACTAGAACTAGTTTTTACATATTCTCACAAAATTTAGAGATGAAAACACATAATTTGACAAAGATACAGTTAATCTAGGGAGCTAATCACAATTTTCGATTTTGAATTGAAACCTACTTTTACTAAAATAGCTGTATCTCTGTTCCAAGTGCACGCAGAATGTTTAATGCTAAATGAATGAAGAGTTTCTAAGTTCAACAAGCTTTTGCGAAAGTTTCATATAGCAACTGTGAGAGAAATGGAAGCCTGTCAAAGTTGGAAGTTTGTTCGCTGCCCTGGGCAATTGCATTCTTTTTTGAGCGCAACTATATATTTACATTTTTCTATTTTGCTTGAGGGTCCTGATTGTGTCAAATTTCCGATTTTTATCGAATTCCTAGTTAAAACCGGGCATTATCTATTATAACTTTTCATTTTCCAACCATTATTATTGAAATTTCTGTTGGTTTATAAATTCAAAACCCTTTTTCCCTCCTTTTTTGAAAATAAAATCTGTTTAAAAACTGTAGTTGCTTTATTTGGACCAATCGACAGTACTGAGTTTCTTTATTAAATTTCCATCCCAGTTTCAGTTTAAGACTTGAAACTCGAATTGAAACATTTTCAACTGATTTATCTAAAATTGTATCCTCTACTGAAGTGAATATCCTGAATTCAGCGTATTTTTTTTTTTCCAAATGATCAATCTCGAATTAGGCTAAAACATATATCAATTTCTTCTTTTGTCACCACCCCCTCCCTCTCCCCCTTCGAAATTTCCAAAAAAAATTGGAAGGGAAATAAATAAAGTTTGAAGTATTTTACGTCAATTTTTATCGAAAATTCCAATATTTGAAAGATTACAAGATCAAAAACCAAATTTAAGAAGATGGGAGTTATTTCACATTTTGTTTTCCTTATTTGATTGAATTATTCGATAAAATATTATTTGATTTATAGGTTTTGTGTAACGATATAGTATGAACATTTTGTAGCATACAAGTTTCCTTACAATTTATTCCAATTTATTTGTTTTTCGCATTATTTTTTATTGTCCCCCCCTCGCGCTGTTGCAACTTCGAGTGACAAAAGAACGACATGAAATTTGTTCCGGCCTTATTTTATCTTGAAAACAATATTATAGTTGAGTTGGTAATATCATTAAGTGATTCTCTTAACATGAATATTTCTATGTTTTAGATATTATCTTTTTCCAGATTCAATTCATTGAAATTTTCAAGTCTTGGCATTGCTTCAGTTACTGATGTTCTGTTTCCTAGCTTTTCTGAACTTTGAGAGCTCAGAATCTTTGTTTAAGATACTAAACTCATTTGGATTCCTTATCTGACATTTTTAATTGATATTTGATTCTATGTTTTAATCATTCCATCTCTATTTTGATTATTTTTTTTTTCAATCGATCATCTTTGCACTTACACCCCTTTGGATTCTAAAAGCATCTATTGAAACTTTTGTCACATTTAGAATTACAATTTGATAACAATTTTTTTATCTGATGAGAGTCATATTCATAAACATTTAATGAAAACGGTTTTTTTTGTGATTCAACTAAAAAACTTATTGAATGCAATTCCTCCTTTGGCTCTAATTGTTGCTTTGAATTCTATTTTAAATATTTAATTTTTTCTGCTGATTTTAAGTTTTTAATTCTTAAACTCTTATATATGTATCTCCATGGAATTTGAATTTGATAATTTTGATTTTTTTTAAAAAAATTTTTTCTATGTTTCAAATCGTCATGATACTTCCCAAATGTCATTAGGTAAATAATTCTCGATGAAGCACAAACCAGGCGATCAATGAAGAAATAAATAACATAATAAATATCTATCCGATCTGCTACCGACCAAGGTGTGTACAGTAGGTGTTACCGAATATCGAATTCCCGATTCAGCCATTTTGGCTATTTAGGATATGCAACTATGCGGAACTCATGAAGTTTGTTTACCAACAAACCACAGATAAGCTGAGCAAAAAATAAACAAACTCACTCCTCGCTCACTCCTCGCCTACTTACTGTGAAAGTCGGAGAACCTCGTGTATCTAAGAGCCTTGCTGCCGACAACGAAATTTAGATCATAGGAGGCAGTGGCAGATTTAAATAAAATTTTCAGTAGAAAGTCAGACAGAAGAAAATTTACTCGTCTTTTTGCTTGTACAAATAAATCGAGAAGTGTTTTTGTACAAAACACTTTTTCAACCACGGTTCCTAGCGGAAACCTCCGGAAACGACAGGTAAACCCGTTAAATTGCTCAGCAAGTAGAATCCGAGGTTTTATACGGACATTTTTTTTTTTTTAACAATAAAGTGCCCAGCTCTCAACAGGCTATTGGCACTACGGTCATTTTTGTTAATCAGAGAATTTTAGTTGGTGATGAGGATATTTAAAAAAAAATTGAGAAATCAATTCCGCATTTTGCAGCTCAAATCAGAGCTTTCGGTTTTGAAAAATTTCTTAACAATTTTTATTTGAAGATACATACCAAAAAACAATCTTCTACGCAGACAAAATAGCCTTTCCAATTCCTTTGCACGTTTGAAATATTTTGTATCATCTGGGATATCATTTGAAAAAAATCGAGTCATGGCTTAATCCGGCCCTGCATTTCATGTACAGAACATAGATAAAATTAAAGAATAAAAATATCTAAACTGATTTCCGTTAGCAGCATTGTTAGGAAAACTAGAAAGCTTGAACTTCAACCCTCAAGTCGTTATTTTCAAAGACCTACCTATTTTCAAAAAAAAAAATCAAAGTTCAATGCTTGAGTTTCAATCATTTTTATAATTGATGATAAGTTCTAAAGGCATGTATTTTTTTTAACCAAAATATTTCTTGCTCAAGAAGCTTTAACTTTAAAGCTAAGTTCTTTTAAAAATGCGACACATTCTTTTGCTGATTGCTCTTTCACTATTAATCGGACATTCAAAACTTTGACAACATTTAGCTGCCTGTAAAAAGTTATATTGAACCTATTTTTTTCAAAAAGTTAAAATATTTGCTTTTTTGAGATATTTACGATGCAAGATATTTTTTTTTGATTGAAAGTTGATATCTTTTAAAAGAAATCGACGAAAAATTCAATCAGGTTAACTTTATAAGCTTAGTTCATTTAGAAAGGGGACACTTACGAATGCGTGTACCTCAAAACCCATTCATTTTATCGAAATACTTTCTATGGAGAATATAAAGGTAATCTTATGATAATTCATCTTTAAAAGTTGGAAAATAAAATTTATCGTTTTTTGTAAGAAATATTTCTGGTATATTTTTGGAATCTCCCATCGGCTGGCACACACCTTTTTTTAGTCATGTTATTGATCCGTTTTTCCCACTTATAAAGCTTAGTTCTTTTAGAAATGGGACACTTTCTTTTGCTAATAGCTCGTTTACTATTAATCGTAAATTCAAAATTTTGACAGCATTTTGTTGCCTGTGAAAATTATTAATCGACTTATTTTTTTTTCAAAATTTTAAATTCATGCGTTTTTGAGATATTCACGATGCAAGAAAAAAAGAAAAAAATTATCTTGCACAGTTTCCTTCAAAAACCATGATTATCAAATTGATAGCTGACAAAATCGTTGATAATTCAAAGAATTAATATGTGTGAGTGGTGGAAAAGTATGCAAACACTGTCAAAAATGTTCACAAAGTTTAAATCAAGCATTGTAGTGAAGCACATGATCGGCAACTACGGTTAAGGGTCATCAGGGAAAAAAAAGTCTCAGACCAGAATTTTAAATTTTTAATAAACGAAAAACTAAGTGTTGATCGGTGAAATTTGCAACAATTTTTTCTCTGGTAAGCTGACAGTGTTGCCTAGTTATGAATCATTAAAACCTAGCCTAAATTTTTGCTGGTTCCAGAGGTTGTAAGCTGTTAAGCTGGTACTGAGGTAATGGGACTGATGATTTCTGATGGACGACAACACTTGTGAAAAACCCAATATCAAATAAATTCTAGAGTTTGAATCCCATAACATGTCTGCTCGTGGTAAGGTTCCTAGCATATTAAAGTATGTATTTGCTGGTTGTTTTGTTTAAAGTATAATGATTTGCCAAGATTCTGCTCTTATGGTAAAAACCACAATTTTCAAAACGAAAACATTGTTTTTTACTGTTTTTAAAAGCCTAAAAAGAGTAATCTTTTATGTACCCTTCGCAACCTACGGTCTATACTATCCGATTATACTTTAATATCAATCTCATGATGGTTTTTCTTCGTTATTGTCAGATTTTGCCAGCAGAAATTCCATTAAAAACGCTTTTAAGTGCCTCAAAAGTAATCAAGTTTTGTTGATTTTGAAACAGCTTTATTCACTAAATTGCCCTTAATTTCTTTAAAAAGAGATGTATTGGACTAGAAAGAAGCAGAAATTGAACGAGAAGGATGCATCCACCTAGAATACAGATTAGACGAAGTAAAAGTTGAAAAAACTGAACAATATCCTGGCTAAAAAAAGTGTGCGCCGTTTGATGGGAGACACCATGAATAAAGTAGAGATTTTTCTTACAAAAAACGATAAATGATTTATTTCAAATTTTTTCTTGAATTATCATAAAATTACCTTCATTTCTCCCATATAAAGTATTTCGATCAAACGAAGCGTTTTTGAGATACCCGTATTCGTAACTGTCCCATTTCTAAAAGAACTAAACTTTACTTTGACAAATCTATATTTTGGGTGGCTGCTTTCTTCTCCTTCAATTTCCGTTACTTTTTGGAACAATACTTCTCTTTTGAAAAAAAAAAACTGGGGCAATTTGGTGGATAAAGCTGTTTCAAAAAATAACAAAACTTGAATATTTTTGTGCCTAAAAAAACGATTTTACTAGATTGTCTGCTGGCAAAATCTGATAAAAATGAAGCAGAACCATAATGAGATTGAACTTAAAGTATAATCGGTAAGTTGCGATCGTTGGTTGCGAAATATACATACAAGAGTATTTTTTAAGCTTTTAAAACAGCGAGAACCAAAGTTTTGTTTTGAAAATTTTTGGTTTTTTTTTCCACAGAAACAGAGCCTTGGCAAATCATTATATATTTTTTGAAAACAACCAGCAAATATATACTCAAATCTGCTAGGGAACTTGTCAAGAGCAGAAATGTTATAGGATTCATTTATTTGAAATAGGGTTATTCACATGTTTTGTCGTCCATCAGAAATCATCTGTCGCATTGCTCCGGTACCGGCAATGCAGTTTATGAGCTCTGGAACTAGCAAAGAATTGTTATTTGAGGTTAGGTTTTTCATAACTTATAACTAGGCAACACTTTTAGTTTATTGGAGAAAAATTTCAAAGGCATTTCAGCGATTTCCACTTAGTTTTTCGCTTACCGTAAAACGGGGTAACATTGATCACCGGGGTAGCTTTGATCAACATGAAATTTTTCTAAGTCTAAAGTTAAAATATCCTTAAACTTTTTTCTATGTTTAAAACCTATATGAGTTTCAAATTGTGAAAAACTTGTTATTTTAATATCTTGAAATATCAAACAAACAAACACCCTTCCTGATGAAATCAAAGCGTTTAGAAGCAGCAGGTTGATTTATGTAACAGTTAAACTTTTTCTTTTGTAAATTTATAGTTTTGGTGTAGTTTTTGATGTATTTTGAGGTAAACTTTTGATATTTAGAAAATACGGACATTTTTAAAGAGTAAGCTAGTCTAGGACAAAGGGCTAGAAACCCTACCAAATGGTAAAGTTTGAAGGAAAAAATTAAAAGGGAATAGTTCGAGTGCCCAGAGAATTTAATGAAGGCAAATTTCTTTATTTTTAAGTTAAACATTTACAAGTATTGTCAAAAAATAAAGCCCTTTAATTTATGCAGCATCATGGTCCATCTTTCGATTTTAATTGTTGTTCGGCCTTAACACACGAACTGCCTCAGTTTATCAATTACTAGCATTTGTAAATATTATGAAGGTGTTTTGTATCCTTTATGATACAAAATAGAGACTGATCAATGTTACCCCAAAGCATCAATTTCTTAACAGAGTCTTTTAAGTTAAAAATTCTGGTATGAGCCTTAACTTCCTTGATGACCCTTAACCGAAGTCGCCAATCATGTGCTTCAGTCCAACGCATGATTTGAACTTTGTGAACATTTTTGACAATGTTTGCATACATTTCCACCACTCACGCTCCGAAATTTATTGAATTATCAACGATTTTGTAAGCATTCGATTTGATAATGATGAATATTGAAGGAAACTAGGCAAAATATTTTTTTTTCTTTTTCTCTCAAAAAGCCGATAAACTATTAATGGTTTAGAGATGAAAAATAGGGTGATTTTTTTTTGTGTAGAACTAACCTTTCAAGAACTATTTCATTGTTACCTGTAATGAAAAGAAACAATTATTTATTACTTTACGTGTGACTGTTTCAAATTCTTAATGAAAGTAAAAGGTCCATTACAGTTGAAGTGAAAACAATAAACTTTCAACTCCGTTGAGAAAGACCACCAAAAATGATCGAAACGTCAGGCATTTCTAAACTGATTTAACTCCTTATAATGGCTGAAAATGAACGTGAAATGTTATATTGAAAAATGGGAAATGGTTGAAAAATTAAACTCTGGCTGGACTCGTACTGATATGAAGTAAAAAAAGAATTCGTTAAAAAAAATTACAACAATGCATAAAAATTTCAAATTTAACGACCCAGCTTCAAACTATTGGTCAAACCCACCATCAAGTTGATTACGTTAAAATTATGCATGACTTCTCTAAATCCGCCATCATTATTTTACGAGCTCGTCCAGCTCACGTTTGTGCTGGAATGCATTTCCCACCACAAATCGGCCACACATTCCTCCATCCGCTAAAGGGCTGCAGCTTGACAAACCGGGTCTAGGAAGGCAAATTCATCGACAGCAAACCATTCATACGGTTCGGTCTAGTTTCAACTCAGAATCGTTTCCGTTTTCCGTTAATCCGAGACGCGCTCTAAAATACTCGAACGAGTTAGCGTGTGTATGCAGCTTGAGCTAGGCAGTGCAACCATTTTCGGGAAATACATCAAATTTATGGGATCGCCTCGGTCGTGTTGGGTTTTGTAATTGGTTTGCCGTGAATAAATTAGTGCCCCCTCGTTCATTATTGAGTAGCAGGATTAGCCACTTCTTCTCCGAGGCGGGACTTGAGTCGATATAATCCTTTTGGCGTCCGTCATTCCCATTTTGTTTCTTTCGCGGGCATACATAAGTACCCCGTTCGCCGGTTGACCTATTTATGTGAAAACTTGTACGGCGTACCTGATTCACAATATCAAACACTCGGGGCAAAACGGGCAAGTCACGAGAGTGCAACGTCAGTGATGTATAAAGTCTCTCCCGTAAAGCGGCGATCCAGCCAGAAGCGCCAGGAGAATAGAATAACGGAACAGAATGACGGCTAGGAAACTTCCGGCTGTCGGGGAATGTACAGAATCATTATAGTGCTCTCGCTGGTTGGGTTAGTGGCACACACGCGTTATTTAACATCATCTGTTGGCTGATGGTTGGGTTTTTTTTTTTTGCAAATGATCCGACGTGCTCTACTTATTCTTGTTGATGCTCGTCTCCATTCTCGTTAGCTTTATTTTTTTATCGTTTTTTGATTCACAATCCACTCACGGACAATTCATAAAAATAATAATGTTGACTTTTCGGAACGAGAACGATGACAGTTTTGCGCTCTCTGGAGCCACCATTTATGGGATTTATGTATGTTGGTGTTCTACTAGGAAATTTGCATTGCTATTTAAAACTAAGCTAATTTTAATGGCTTCATAATTGCACACAAAAAAGTTTTTTTTTTCTTTAACATGAGAATAGGTAGAAATCATTAATTAGATTTTTGAAACTAGAGCATTAATTTGTCTGTCTGGAGCCACAGACCAGATTTTTTGTCTGTCTGTCGGTTCCCTATAGACTCGAAAACTACTAAATCGATTTACGTGAAACTCGGCACGTGGAGGCTTCTGAGACCGAGGATGGTTCTTAAAATAATTTGGGACCCCTCCCTCTCATGGAAAGGGTCTCTCAAATCAAAGTAACAAGTCTTCATAACTCATGCAGATCATGCAAATGGAACCAAATTTGGCATGGGAGTGTATTTCGGTACGAGGAATGTTTCTATGATGGTTTGGTACTCTCCCTTTTTCCGTTGGGGAAATAGTTAGCGGGGAGGGGGCTCCCATACATTTTTTCGCACAATTCTAAAACTAGTCAAGCAAATGGAACCAAATTTTGGAGGGTTTATGGGTAGGAAGAATATTTTAAAGATGGTTTGAGACTCCTCCCACCTTCCAATGTGGAAAAATAAATGGAGGATGGGCCTCCTGTACAATTATTTGCAAAATTCGAGAACTAATCAAGCAAATGGAACCAAATTTGACATGGGTGGATATTTGGGTACGAGAAATGTTTCTATGATTATTTGAGACTCCTTCTTCGAATGGGGAGGTTGGGGGTCTTCCATAAAATTTATTGCATTATTCGATAACTTATCATGCAAATGATTTCTAATTTCACATAGGATGTTTAAGGCTACAAGTCAAGTTTCTACGATGTTTGAAACCCATCTGTCCTTCTGGATAAGAAGGTTGAAGGGGATTTTCCGTACATTTTTATGCATTACTCGAGAACTAATCGAAAAAAAAACCATGTTTATCATGAAAATATATTCGAGTACGAGAAATGTTTTTTTTTTATAATGTTGCGAGACCCTTCCCTGTCTTCAACGGGAAGAGGGAGGTTTTAATACAATATTTTTGGTTCACTCGAGAACTTACTAATCATATTAAATAGCAGCAGTTATTTGAGTAGAGTTTGCCATACGTTTGTTTTGATAAATTCAAGAGCTCATCAAATAAACTTAACAAAATTTACATGGGAGAGTAAAAGGGTACGAGAAATGATTATGTGCTTATTAATAAAAAAAAACTCTTTGCACCATCCAGTTGGGATAAGCGAGGGAAAGGGAGTTCCGCAAAAATTTTTGTATAGCTTGAGACATGCCCGTAGGAAAGGCGGGGAAAGGGGGGGGGGTTGGGAGGTTAACCCCTCTCCCCACCCCCATCATGACAGTCCATGAAAAGCAAGCGAGGTATTCTACTCGGCACTCAAAATTTCAAAATCTCAATCAAATTTTTTTGATTGAATGTTATTATTAAAGAGCAACAATTTGAACTCAGAACTGATGTAAAATCCTTAAAAACTAATCTCAAGGTTCAGTATTCTGTTAAAATTTTTCAAAATTTTCTCCCTTGTGGATAGAGACTCAATTCTGAATATTAAATGATAAATGAGATTGACTTCATATTTCGTGCAAACAAGCTTTCAAATTGTTGTATTTGGTCATTTTCTATGTACTTTTAAAAAAATTGCATATTTCATTCGAGTGTAAAAGTATTAAAAAAATAAAAAAATCTGAAAGAACCATCAAATATAGTTTGAAATATTCGGAATATTTTTTTTTTATTTGAATTTTTCCTTAATTTTCATAATCAGATTAGAAGTTCTTAAGCTGAATTCTTATGCACATTTCAAATATAACATAGGTTCCAAATGGCGATTCAAAATTGAAAACTCAGAATAAGATTCATTATTCGAAATTCATAAAATGTTATTTTCCCAAATGATGAATCTGATTAAGATTCACATGAAAGTGAATGAATGAATGAATGAATGAAGTAAATCAAATTGAAATCCAAAACATCAGAATTTAAATTGATTTATGATTGAGGGCTCTGAAGCAAATTTCACTTCTTGGCTCATATTTTAAATTGTGATCTGGAAATTCATATTCAAAATTTAGATTCAGATTACTATTTCTTTGAGGAATTAGCACATTGCGGGCCAACTACGAGATATCTCGTTTTATTCGCATGACGCGTGTGCGCTTTGCTGCGAAGAGCATAACTCAAATGCTCGAAGCATTTTACATTGAAACTTCACTCTACAAAATTGTAAACAACACCAAATTTGTAAAATTGTAATGACACCAAATTTGTAGAATTTGGTCCAGTGGTTTCTCAGAAAGAAAATGACAAATTACGGGCTTAAGATTTCTTTGCAAAAAATATGTGTTGATAAAGTAACATGTATCTCATATACACGAAAAAAAAAAATTTACAAGAAATACAATATTTTCTTGGTGTATTGTACAACATTAAGTTTATTGCAATTTTTCAAGAGCCATTTTAAAAACTAAAATCTTTACTTAGGATTGAGTTCTTTGAGCTCGCAAAATTAAGATTGAATCGAAAAATTTTAATCTCTTACTTTTATTTTTGAAAATTTGATTTATTTTTATCGATGGTTTAAATCATTGAATTATTCAAGAGTTTTGTAGATTTAACTTATTTGAATTTTTTTTTACAGAATTTGAATGCTTACTTGAAAAAAAAAACCACTTATTCTATGCTCAAATCAACTAAGCTAAAACTACCAGATTCTTGAGCAAACACCAAGCTTGTAACCACCAAGGCCGGATTAAAGGGGGGGGGGGGGAGAATATCAAAATCTGCTGGACAAAACCGAATTCGAAAAAAATATTAAGAAGAATATGAGGCAAAATTTTTTTTTTGTTTCAAAGACATAGAATTGAAATTCACATTTGGTGCAATTTCTGCTTTTGCTCTGATTGTAACTTTGTATCTCTATTTTGCAATTTGATTCATATTTTGTTTCTGAAAACTTGATTTGAAATTATGATTTAGATTTGAGACACTGAATTTGGGTTCTAAATATAACGTGATTTGAAGTTTTGAAAACTTAATCACTTATATCTGTAGCTATATGGAATGTTGATTGAATTATTTTTTTTATTTTGTTTTCTATATTTCAAATTTTTTTAAATATCTATCCGGTAATTTTTTTTTAATTAGAGAATTTTAGTTGGTAATAAGGGTTTGAAAAAATAGAATTAAATTTTGCGTTTAGTAGCTTAAATCAGAGTTTTCATTTCTAAGAAATTTCAAAACCCTTCCGCAATGTTTGCACGTGATTGATTTAGTGAACCTACATGTAAGAGAAGCGACGTCTCAATTACAAAATTCCAATCGATACAAAAGAACTTTCAAAATCGATTCCAATCGATCCGAGCATTTTGTCGCAGAGCTTTTACCTTTCTTATTGAAAACTCAACCAAGGAAGCTATTGTGATTGTTGTTATAGTTCAAACAGATAATTTTGAAGCTGGTCATATGAATTTATTATTAGGTGCAATTTTTTTCAATTCTTTGGTGAATCGTGTTCCAAGTTCAAAAACTAACAGATTATTAACGAAATTCAAGTCATTCATACCGTTTATCGCGATCCTTCGGGCATCGAGTTCAATGTTGTTTTGTTGGATTGAAGAAACGTTCACTTTAGAGCTTGAACATTGGGCCAGAAAACAGTGCTGAGAATTTTTTTGTCCAAGATTTTGGCAATGTTGCCACATATTTTATTTTAAGAGGGATCAGAGAGGGCTTCTCTTATATGAAGGTTCACTAGATTGATTAACAATTTTCATTTGATTTTGATTTAAAATTCGTTTATTTGAAAGGGTGTCGTGCGCTATTCCGATTAAGCACCTTTAATTTTCATTTGAAGAAACTATTTTCTACGCAGACAGCATGGCTGTTTGAATATAGTATATTGAACTCATCTCCAGTTTTTTTTACACGTTGAAATGGTTTTGTATTTTCTGGGTAGCATTTGAAAAAAACGAATTATAGGGGCCCCCCGAGAAAAATTGCCCTGGGCCCCCGATGGCTTAATCCGGCCCTGGTAACCACTGATATAAGTAAGTTCCTTTTTTTGTTACTAAAGACTTGATTTACAAATTTTGCTTATCATTTTTAAGATTTTGGGACGTGTTTTCAAAAAAAAAAAACAATTTCATACAAAAACTTGTATATTAATAAAGGACTTAACTATATTGTTTTTCATTTTTTTATTCACAAGTGAAAATAACCTAAAAAAAACCAGTAGTAAATAAAAAAAGAGCGATAGATCTTTGATAGTCTAAACTATATTATTAATGTCATATTTGAGCCGTCTTAAATTTTATACATATTTCAACTACCGAGAGTGGTTAACACAAATCTATCTTTAAGTTGGTTTTTACTCCTATAAACCACTTCAACGGAAATAAAACCATTCTTCAACTGGCAAAAATCAATACAACTTATTTCGATTTCCAGTTTCAATAGTAAATATTGCAGATGCTGTTTTCTTTTCACTTTCCACCGTAATTGATGAGCTCTGCTGAACCAATAAGCTTTGTTAAGCCACCCCGGTATCAATTACCACTGAGCGCCAACGCTTGACTCCGTGATTGATTGCCGGGATTATTCGCTGATTCGTATCGGGATGGGAGTAGTTTCGCGGAATTGAAATTGAACGTTTAGTTTCCAAACAAATGAACCTGACTCATGTTTTTCGAATCAAATACTGAAGAAATCTGTTTTGAAAATATGTGATGATCATAGAATACTTATTTAACGTTTGGTATAGAAAAATAGTCAAGGATTGTAATTTTTTATTAAAATTAGACGATTCAACAAAATTTTCTCAGACGAATTTGGAACATGGGTTTTCAATTTGAAAACTTTATTAGGAAAAATAAAAAGAAAAGGAATGTTCTCAACGTTTTGTTTTGTTGAAGTTTATTTCAAATTTTTTAAGAGGTTATGTTGACTTTGCTATCGTTCATTTTTCGTTTTACTGCATAGAGAAAAATTCGTAAAAACTTTTCCAATTTTTAAGGATGGCCCAAAATAATTTGCACCTTATTGGACACTTGGGAGTCAAAATTTTCCACCAACCATCAATCGACGGGCATCACACGGTGGAGAAATTTAAAGGAATTGGCATGGCAAACAGCTCTGAATTGATTGATTGGCTAATCAACCCCCGGTCGATAATCGAAACGAGTCCCATCTTGAAACTAAACCAACTGTTAAGTTCAAATTACGCCTGACAATCGAGTCAGTCAATAATAAAGAATTGAGAATTGAGAAGTGATTATTGAGGATTGAGAATTGAAATTAAGAATTGAGAATTGAGAATTGAGAATTGAGAATTGAGAATTGAGAATTGAGAATTGAGAATTGAGAATTGAGAATTGAGAATTGAGAATTTAGAATTGAGATTTGAGAATTGAGAATTGAGAATTGAAAATTGAGCATTGAGAATTGAGAATTGAGAATTGAGAATTGAGAATTGAGAATTGAGAATTGAGAATTGAGAATTGAGAATTGAGAATTGAGAATTGAGAATTGAGAATTGAAAATTGAGAATTGAGAATTGAGATTTGAGATTTGAGATTTGAGATTTGAGATTTGAGATTTGAGATTTGAGATTTGAGATTTGAGATTTGAGATTTGAGATTTGAGATTTGAGATTTGAGATTTGAGATTTGAGATTTGAGATTTGAGATTTGAGAATTGAGAATTGAGAGTTGAGAATTGATAATAAGGAATTGTGAATTGAGAATTGAGAATTAAAAATTGAAAATTGAGAATTGAGAATTGAGAATTGAGAATTGAGAATTGAGAATTGAAAATTGAGAATTGAAAATTTTGTTAAAGCTATTTAATTTTTTTTAATGAATATTTGAGATTTTTGAACAGAGTACTTTGAAGGGATAACGAGAGCCACTCGAATCAGTCTCGAAACTTTAGTTTGATAGCCCCAAACTATAATCGAGATGTTATTGGTCTGACGATGATCCCGAAGCTGATGGAAAGATTGGATGGAATTTTTGTTCGGGAAAATATCACTCTCACTCCAAATTTTATCCCCCAAAAAAAAACGGACCCAACTTACGGAGAAGAACTTTCAATTTCGTGCAAACTTCATAAACTCAATATCGATTTGCAGCTCACACGTCAGTCAGACGTTCTGCTGCCAGGAGGGGGTGTATTTTATTTAACCGAATCACTGCTGGATGCTGCCATCCGATGAATGAACTGTGTGTGTATGTGTGTGAAGGGTGTCAGTGGAAAAAGTTAGTCTTCTGCACATGAAAATCAAATGAAAAGGATGGTTGAATTTGTTACGTGTCGCATTGATTTGATTGGAAAAGTTAACGATAACGACTCGCTAGAAGAGATGGAAATAAACAGTCGGGTGGGAAAAAGGTTGATGTTTTTATAACTGCGGAAAGCTTTCGATGATTGAATTTAAAAGTATTTCGCAGTATTTTTCGGTGAATTACCTTCGAAAGGTCAGAGTATAATTATTTATAATTTTACCATAGGGTTTTAAACAAAATTCGTACAATTTCTTTCAACGTTTATCAAACAGATTCAAGCGATACAATCTTGGTTTGCTACTATCTCGTTTCCTGGCCTTGATCATTTCCATCCCATCTTATCGAGCATCGAGGAAATACTTGAGAACTTTCCGTTGTTCGTGCCGAGCTGGAACGTGATGTTGCACATAAAAATTTAGTTCTTATTTTTCCTGCCACGGTCCAGTCAGTTCCAGTAGTGGTTCACCACAGGAATACAAATGCCCTCATTGACGAAGCTGGGCTGAGCTGGGTACACAACAAGGAGATAGTTCAGCTCAAGTCAGTCTATTTACGAAAGAAATCGGAAGAAAACGGAGGAAAAAATTCTCTTCGAAAAACTACTCACTAACAGGTAGCACAGCATTACTAATTCTCAATTTGTTCCGAGTATTTTTCCTGACAGGGTTCCCTTTTCCTTTTGCTACAAAGTTAAAGCACGGTTCAATTCGAGCAACCCGAGATTCATCAATCGGAAAGAGTTTGTTTTGTGGTGTAGTCATGGCACGCTGGAGCCCCAGGAAGGCACGATTGGCCACTAATTCTTGGGCATTAATTATGCAACATCTTCACCGTACCAACCGACAGACCATCAAGTCAAGTCATGGCACTCTTGGTTTGGTTCGGATTCATTCGAAAACGGGTGTCACACAATCGCCTACTATGGCCTAGAAGCAGCCATAGCAACTAAACGGAACTTGGTGCTGTGTAGACTGTTGTTGAATTTTCCCGGAAGGCATACTCCAATAGATTTTGAACCGTGCTGCCGCACGGATGCTGGAGCAATGCAGCCAGACAGATATTGCTTGCATCCAAATCTGTTCGGATTTGGTTGTTGCACAATTTTGCTACCAACATGTGTCGTTGGCGCGTCACGGAAATTTTGATTCGAGAAAATTTGCGGGAAGGAATACGTTCTGTAGAATCGTGTGGCAGATGTTAGACAATATTTAATCTATATGTTTTGAATATTTCTTTTAAATTCAACAAGAATTGGAGGCTCAACTAAATAAGTGATTTGTACAACTTTTTTATGAAAAACGTTGCTGGTTTCGATAAACATTAGAAAATAATCCCGGGCCTTTAAGCGCTGAAGTGGTCTAGTGCATAGGCTTGCGCGAGTCTTTTTTGGTACGCCTGGGTTCGATTCCCGGTATCGACAAGAAAACTTTAGAATTCGATTCCCATAATTGGAATCTAAAATCTTATTATATATAAAAAATGTTCAATCAGTTGCCAGCTGGCCAGGAATATACACGGATGCTACCTGTTTGGCTGTTTTTCCTAAATACACCTACATCAACACACGCAATACATTCATCCATCATAAAAGTTCACACGAAGGGGTCCGGGATTAGAGTACGCTGCATTGGTGATTTGTAGAACTAATTTATCTACATAATGTAGATGCGAGCACATACTCAGGCAGAAACTGCGGTGAATCCGTGAACCCATGGTGAACCCCAGATTGGACGAAAAATCGACGCCTTGTACGTTAACTTGAGACCAGCCTTTGATAATCTACCACACAAATTGGTTTGAGGTCATCCCAACTGGCTTTGTAAATCGATCTTAAAGACAGAACTGCTTTGGAACGACTTGACACATTGAACTCGATATCATTCCGAATCACAATCGAAGTTTCTCAGAGAATCGAGGTTTTTTCAAGAGGCAAGAATTCAGAGCGTGTAGAGTTGAGAGTCCTGAAGCCAGTGAAGAGTTTGGAGTCCAGATTCTTGAGTTCTAAGTCCTGAATCCAAAGTTGTAAGTTTAAGGTCGAGCATCAAGAGATGAAAGCCCCGAGTCCAGGGTTTAATGTCCAAAGTCCAAAAGAGTTCAGAATCAAGAACCTTAAAGTCCAGAGAATAAAGTATTAATTTCAAAGTTCAAAGTTAAGAGTCCACATTCAAGCGCGCAGAGTCAAGAGTCCAGAGTTAAGAGTCCAGAGTCCAAGAATCCAAGAGTCCAGAGTCCAGAGTCCAGAGTCCAGAGTCCAGAGTCCAGAGTCCAGAGTCCAGAGTCCAGAGTCCAGAGTCCAGAGTCCAGAGTCCAGAGTCCAGAGTCCAGAGTCCAGAGTCCAGAGTCCAGAGTCCAGAGTCCAGAGTCCAGAGTCCAGAGTCCAGAGTCCAGAGTCCAGAGTCCAGAGTCCAGAGTCCAGAGTCCAGAGTCCAGAGTCCAGAGTCCAGAGTCCAGAGTCCAGAGTCCAGAGTCTAGAGTCCAAAGTCCAGAGTCTAGAGCCCAGAATCCAAAGTCCAGAGTCCAGAGTTCAGAGTCCAAAAGTGCACAGTACAGAGTCCAGATTCCAGAGACCAGAATCCAGAGTCCAGATTCCAGAATCAAGAGCCAAGAGTCCACAGGCCAGAGCTCAGAGTGCAGAGTCCAAAGTCCAAATCCAGAGTCCAGAGTTCAGAGTCCAGAGTACAGAGTACAGAGCCCTAAAGTCCAAAGTACAGTGTCCAGATTCCAGAGACCAAAATCCAGAGTCCAGATTCCAGAATCAAGAGTAAAAAGTCCAGAATCCAGAGTTCAAAGTCTAGAGTCCAGAGATCAGAGTACATAGTCCAGAGTCCAGTGTCCAAAGTTCAAAGTTCAGAGTCCAGAGTCGGAGTCCAGAGTCCAGAGAACAGAGCTAAAAACTCCAAGTTCAGATTCCAGAGTCCAAGGTTCAGAGTCCAAAGTCTGCAATCGAGAGTTCAGTGTCAGAAACTAGAGTCCACTGCTCAGGGTCCAGAATCCAGAGTTTAATAACCAGTCCAGAGTCCAGTGACCAGAGTCCAGAGTCCAGAGTCTTTAGTACAGATTCCAGAGTCCAGAGCCCAGAGTTCAGAGAAAAGAGTACAGAATTCAGAATCCAGAGTCCAGAGCCCAGAATCCAGAGCCCAGTCCAGAATCCAGAGTCCAGAGATCAAATTTCAGAGTCCAGAGTCTAGAGTCCTGAGTTTAGAGTTCAAAGTCCAGAATACAGAGTTTAATGTTCAGTGCTCAAATTTCATAATCCAGAGTCCAGAGTCTAGAGAACAGAGGACTCTGGACTCTTAATTCCGGAATCTGGACTCTGCACTCTGCAATCTGGACTCTGAACTCTGGACTCTGGACTCTGGACTCTGGACTCTGGACTCTGGGCTCTGAACTCTGGACTCTGAAGTCTGGACTCTGGACTCTGGACTCAGAACTCAGGAATCTGGACTCTGGACTCTGATCTCTGAACTCTGGACTCTGGATTCTGGAATCTGCAATCTAGACACTGGACTGTGGACTTTAGACTCTAGATTCTGGAATCTGGACCCTAGACTCCGGACTTTGAAATTCGAGTCCAGAGTCTAGAGTCCAGAGTCCAGAGTACAGAGTCCAGTCTGGACTCTGGACTCTGGAATCTGGACTCTGGTCACTGGACTTTGGACCCTGGACTTTGGACTTTGGACTCTGGGCTCTGAACTCTCGACTCTGGGCTTTGAACTCTGGACTCTGAACTCTGGGCTCTGGACTCTAGACTCAGAATTTATGAATCTGGACTCTGGACTCTGAACTCTGAACTCTGGATTTTGGACTCTGGACTCTGCAATCAAGACACTGGACTGTGGACTGTGGACTCTAGATTCTGGAATCTGGACTCTAGACTCCGGACTTTGAAATTCGAGTCCAGAGTCCAGAGTCCAGAGTACAGAGTCTAGAGTCCAGATTCCAGATTCTAGATTCCAGATTCCAGATTCCAGAGTCCAGATTCCAGAGTCCAGATTCCAGAGTCCAGAGTACCGAGTTCCGAGTCCAGAGTCCAGAGTCCAGATTCCAGAGTCCAGATTTAAGAGTCCAGAGTCCAGAGTCCAGAGTCCAGAGTCCAGAGTCCAGAATCCTGATTCCAAATTCCAGATTCCAGAGTCCAGAGTGCAGAGTCCAGAGTCCAGAGTCCAGAGTCCCGAGTCCATAGTCCATAGTCCAGAGTTCAGAGTTCAGATTCCAGAGTCCCGAGTTCAGAGTCCAGAGTACAGAGTTCAGATCTCACAGTCCAGAGTCCAGAGTCTAGAGTCCAGAGTCCAGAGTCTATTGTCCATTGTCCAGAGTCCAGAGTCCAGACTCCAGAGTCCAGAGTCAAGAGTCCAGAGTCCAAAGCCCACACTTTGACTCTGAGTCGAAAGTTCAGAGTTGAGAGTTGAGTGTAGATGATATTAAATTTTGATTCGATGGTCGTGAATGGTCGAGAGTCAAGAATACAAAATCTTGACCACAATCATGAGTTGAATGTTTTTAGTTCGAGGTCTAAAGTCAATGGTCGAGCATAGAGCATCGAGAGACGAGGGTTTAGAGTCCAGATTTCAGGGTCTTAAGTAATTCAGAATCTTGAACATAAAAGCTCACGGTCCAAAGCACATGGTTTGAAGTTAGAGGTAGCGAATTTAGAGCCTAGAATTGAGAGTTAGGAGTTCAAAATCCAAAGTCCAGAGTCCACAATCCAGAGTTCAGAGTCAATATGAGGTAACGGACCAATTTTGGACCGCTTTGGAAAGTGGATATTTTCTGAATTGAAAAACTACATGTTACCATTTTTGACTGCTTTATCCGTTCATTACAAAGATTCAGGCTTTTTCTATAGAAACATTTCGTCGTTTGTTGCACTGTAACAAGATTTAAGCCTAAAAACTGGTTTCTTCGATCATTACTCTGGTCGACATTTTGAACCACCTGGTTTCGATTTTGGTCCACCCTCTGGACCCATTTTGTACCACCCTTAAACTAAGTAAGATTTTTATTCCTGAATATTGTTATATTTACGACAGCGATTGATGCGAAATTATGCGAATAATTCAGTTAATCTTTTCCTTTGTTATTCTTTTTGTCAAGTTTGGTTTGATGACGTTAATTCATTCCTGAACTAACTTTCTTCACCTTTCCCAAGCCTCTATTCAGGTACACTTGTTTGTTAAATATTTCTTACTACTCTTTTTACGAACAACAAGGATCAAAGTAGTCAATGACCGGAGCATAACGTTTTTGTTAACGCTCTTAATTTTTATTTATTTCAAAGTGAAATAAAACCTCAAGTATAAAATTACGATTCAAGATCAAGATCTCAAAACTAATATATTCATGCCGGTGCAAAATACCCTAAATGGAGTAAGAAATGTGTGAGGCACGGCCATTCGCCCAGAAAGTGCACGTCGGTCAGTCAAACGGAAGGTCAACGAATGGACGCGGATCAAGCAGTGGACAGTAGTTTTCTCTCAACAGGTGGACTTCGAGCGATACACGGGTGTCGATCACAGCTTAAATGGGTTCTGCATACGATGGATACCCGAAGGACTATTCCAGCCTGAAGCAAATTCCGTTTGGTAATAAGCTGCAAAATTCCCTAAGCTAAGTATTCTCCTCAATTTAAAATTCTGCATTATTTGAAATTTGTAATACGTTCATCATTTTTCTAGATATTTGGTTCTTGGATAATGATGAAATTAGTTCATTGATTAAGAATTTGCTGAACTAGAGCGATCCAGGTTTTTTTTTAATTTTCTCTCTTTCGATCTCAAAAGAAGTTTCCTTTAAAATGTGTGTGAACATTCTGAGACCTTAAAGTGTCTTTAGGATTATATATTTAGGATATGTAAAACAAATGTATAACAAAAGAATAGTTATTAAATAATAAATTGGGATGTAATTCTTTTTAAACTCTATTGTAATGTAAAGTTCAATATTCTAGCAATCAATCAATGAAAAGTTTATCCTCAATTTTATGTAATACAGATATTTGTTTTTTTTTTGCTAATGATTTGAAATTTCGTTTTTTTATTTTCAAATTAGAATCACTTCGCTTGGTTTTTCATCTAATTATTTGATTTTTCACATTTTTTTTAAATTTCTAGTTATAATCGCTTCGCACATGTATAGGAGTTTCTTAAGGAAATGTCTAGGAGCATAGGAGGTGTAGGTAAAATGAAGATCGCACCATTTTCCAAAAATGGCTCCTGATCAACAACCTCTCCCTTACTAACGCGACCCTTTCCTGAGATACTTCAATATAGATTCGCAGACGTATAGACGTTTTCTATAGCTGGTGATACTGAATTATCATTGTTTCAGAATTTTTCTAAACAAGATTTTGAAGAAAACTGGAATAACAATTTTTTTGGTTGATCCTCAAAAGTATCTTACTAACAATCCTTCGTTCATCCCTCATTGACTACTAGGACGTGGCCGGCGCTGTTATTGATCATTTTTTAAAGGGAGAGCATGAGTTTTGTGCATTGAGAATGAGTTGCTAATCCCAAGCTGCATTCTTTTGGCCCTTGTACAAAATTTATGGCCTCGATCAATCACGGAGTAGCAACCATTGGCGATGTAGAACTCGTTCTATTTAGCCACGCCAACGATCATGAAATTCGAAATGCATTGAATGATTTGACACAATATAGTATTAAACTTTTATTAAAACCATGAGAAAATGGCGGTATTGTTGAAGACTAATTAAAGCATTTCGGGCTTGATGATTTGAGGTGGCTATGAGTAGTCAAACAAGCTAAGCTAAGCTATTTCTTACTACTCTTTTTACACTTCTTTTTTTCTTAAACTTCTTATGCTTTCGAACAATAATTTTAGAAAAGTAAAAACAGAAAAACTCCTCTGTTATGTAGTGTGTTTCAAATGTTTTGAAAATTAAAACAGCATACTGTAATCCTGACGAAATTTGTTCTGCAAAGTTAAATACTGGCCAGTTGGCTTATCTTTACGATGAATTTTTAGAATGCAATCTCCTTCAGGCGACCCAATGATAAGTTAAGACAGTCTGACATCGTCAACTCTGTGACATCAATTGATGCATTTTGACTTCAAAAACCTCAGTGGATTTGGTTTGGCTTCAGTTCTGTAAAATACATATGAAGATTCAAAAAAAGATAAACATCTGCGAGAATTAATCGATCCTTTAACCATCTGAAAACCATTTTTTTTCTCTCTGAAAAATTCACAAAAGTTCTGTTTTATCTTTGAAGCAACTTTTGTTTAACGAAAAACTTTATCATTTGAGTAGAATTTTAACAATTTTTTTTCTTCAAAAATTGCATAATTGCATAATTCATAAGTTGAAAAACTAGATTTTTAGAACTTTTTCACTTGTAATTTTTACATGCTATGTTTTGAAACATATTAAGACTATCTCATAGCTATAGTTGAATATATTTTTTGTTGAATTTGTTCTTCTACTATTTGAGATATTTCAACTGTTACAAAAATTGAACTTGTTACATATTTGCCGATTTGTTGTCGTTTTTGCCAACCCCTCCTTAGGACGGGGTTTAAATTTCGTCACTTCTACCTAACCAAATGTAGGTTTTTTTCCTCGAAAATCAACCCTGAATGGTTGCAACTTTTAGACCAAAATGTGAATAATTTTTGATGAGGCATAAAACGAAAAATTACTTAATAAAAAATTGGTGCATGTCCTCTTTTTCATGTTTTTAAGCTTCTGTAAGCTGTAACATTTGACAACTGCTTATCAATGTGGATTGTTAGACTAAGGTGGTGATTTAAAGCACAAAACGTAAGTTAAAACGCAAAATTCATTTCATATCGTCGTACATTGTCTTTTTACGTTCATGAACATTTAACAGCAAGTATAATACCCAGGTTATGTTGAGTGATCTAAAATAAGGCCCTAAGGAATTAAGTGTGTTTAAGTTGAAATGGGATTGATTTGGCCCAACTGTGAAAATTCAAAACTTCATTATCAATTTTGTCTCCCTTATCATTTTACTGCAATAGAATGATAGATATGATTAAAATTATAAGAATTAGCTTTAACTATAGTGGAGAATGAGGATACTTGATCCCTGGGGATACTTGATTCCTTAGCTACATCTCGAAACTGGAACGTCTTACAAAGATCAAATGTTCTAGAAAAATGTGCCAAAATGAGCAAAATAACAAAGCTAGTAGTTTAAAAAATTTAACAAAATAATTGTTTGAGTAATTGAACTTTGTTTGAAATTTTTTACAAAATGTAACTTACTTGAAGATCTTTTTTCATCACTTTAATTGTAATTGTAATTGTGATTTTTACAATTACAATTAAAGTGATGAAAAAAGATCTTCAAGTAAGTTACATTTTGTAAAAAATTTCAATTGTTGCAAAAATGTTCCTTACATGGGAAAATTATGAAAAAAATATTTGTTCCAATGTATCAATCGTTTGAGCGTAAAATGAACTTCATAATGCCATATTTTCAAAGCAATGGAAAACTCTCAACTTTTTTCAGAAAAAGTTTTCTAAAATGTTGATTATGGGTACAATTGATCCCTTAGAGTTGGGTACAATTGATCCCCCTTTTAAACGGCATATTCTTCTTCTGAATTGATCGTTATGATTGCTGTTTACGAAATTACTAATATTTATCCAAAAACTAATA
Source organism: Uranotaenia lowii (assembly GCF_029784155.1). Taxonomy (NCBI): domain Eukaryota; kingdom Metazoa; phylum Arthropoda; class Insecta; order Diptera; family Culicidae; genus Uranotaenia; species Uranotaenia lowii. The sequence goes on from NC_073692.1 coordinate 28,403,123, forward strand.
TTTATCAAATAATTGTCTGAAGAAAAGAGCAAAAATAATAATTTTCTCTTAATTATAAAAAAAAATAGCGCCTTTAAGTATGCAATGTTATTAGCGTTGAGACAAAGTTATAGAATTTTATTCTTATGTCTGCTATAAATTGTGAAATGAGAACAAAGATGACCAAAATAGTCAATTAACATTCTATCTTGGAGTTTTGTTTGATTTTTATACAAGGATTAGGGCTTCCTGAATAAAAGATCAAGTCTCCTTCAGTAGGGGATCAAGTCTCCCATAACTTCAGAAAAATCGCAATTTTTTCACTCCCACGAAAATGCTTTTAGTTCATCAACGGGTTCAAGTATCGTTATAATTTTTGGAGCATAGAAACTTGAAGTTACAAGCTGTCAGAACATGTCAAAGACGGCGAGTTGCTAAATTCTTATAAAAAGATATGGTGAAAATAAGAAAAGGGGATCAAGTATCCCCACTCTCCCCTACTCATGGTTAAAATGATTTATGAGGGAAATATGTATTGGAAAAAAAGCAGATCAAGAGTAATCGAGAGTTCAAAGACTTGAGTTTAAAGATCAATGTTTAGAGAGTCCAGTGTTTACAGTTCAGAGTCTCTCGCCTGAAGCTAAAGGTCCAAACAACAGAGTTTGGAGTTCAAATTTAAAAGTTCAGAGATCAGAGTTCAGGCGACAGATTCCATTTTCCAGATTTTTGTTTGAAGATCCCAGAGTACAGAGTTCAGAGTCCAAAGTAAGGAGTCGATGTATCTCACGTAACTGCTGAAAGCATAATTTTGCTATTACCTAGATGGAATTATTTGAACGCTAATAGGCATATTGCTTCCATACAAAAATTACTCAAACTCACTCGACCACATCTCCAACTGTTAAAATTTTACAAAACTCCAACGAGTAAACAAAACTCCCATTAACCTTTTGATCAGATTGGTTTGTTGGTTAAATTGGCACTACTTTTGCATAAAATCAACTAAGTTAAAAGCCGACGACGGCGAGGCTAGAAAAGTAGCTTAGTTATTGTGGTTTGGCGCGCTCGTTTGAACGCAGCGAATAAGTTTAATGGAGCCGCCTCGCGGTTTTCTTTTGTGTGGCTGGAGCTGACTGGATGGGGGTGGATGTGAGTGCGTCCCCTTTTTGTTGATATTTGCCTTTCGAGAGCTGCTCCTTTACTTTCCCTTGTGTTGGATTGTGTTGTGTTACACTTTCCCATTTAATGATTATAAGCTTCTTTCCCGGACGTTCAAAGAAAACCACTTGGCTGTGGCAAACGGTGCCCCCATATTTGAATAATGAGCTTCCATTAAAATTATGGTCGAACGTGGGGAAACTGTAAAATAAGCCTTGCAGCAGCTGCATATTGGAATGGCGGCATCGTTAAGAACGCAATCCGTTAGATTTCCTCTCTTAGGAATTCATTGAAGGTGGTGAAGGAAATAGGAAGAATTCCCATTAAAGTTGCGCGATGTATGCATAGTAAAATTATTCAATTTTCTTGAAAAAAAAAGAATCTTTTAAAATGTTTCAAACCAGGGGTGAGCAAAACGCGGCCCGCGGGCCGCATGTGGCCCGCGAGACCTTTATGTGCGGCCCGCGATGCTTTTTTCAAATGTTCATGCCTATACTTTTTTCTACAATGGATTACTAGGAAAAAGAAATATGACATGGTCAAATATGCGCTTATCTGCATTTTCCCAATAGTCATTAAGATTGTCAACCTTTTTCCTCAGATTTAAAAGCATTTATTATGTTCTATTCAAGGCATAAATGCAATATTGTTTATTGGCATAATGTAATATTGGAGTTTTTTTTTATTATTCAGGAATCAGGATACATTTTTCCTAATACTCCTATAAACTCCTACAACTTTGAAAAGTAAAATCCATTGAAGTGAGGAAGAGCAGCTAAAAATCGGAAGCTACACATGATCAAAGAAATTTAGAAGCCCGTTAGTCAAGTCATTATTTTCGTTTCAAGCAAAAATAAAGTTTTATGATAGAAAATATGCTCAGCAGATAATATTTTTAAATTATTCTATCGAATTCGGCAAAAAGGATGGTTCGGTTAGCATTAAAATACTGAGAAAAATTAAAACCAAAACCATGTGAATTTTTTTTTCTGAGTATTGACGAAAATTACGAAAGTATAATAATAATGACTGGGTGAACGTTTTTGAATTTTTTATCAACTTGAATTATCCGGCATCAAAGTAACCGACAAAAATCAAAGTTTTCGATAAAAGCAATAGATATCTGAAATTCTGTGATTCGACCCAAAAGGTCTTTGAGAATTATCTTTGATGTTTTTTTTCAGAAATTTGATAGAAAATTTATAACAAACTTCTTCTTCTTCTTCTAACACCAACATGGCCAAAACTTGTATGCATCCTGGAAAATGAAAAACTTGCGTTCTTCATTTTTCTTTTCAACATAGTATCTGATACATAGAACATGCATTGCAGATACTACTACGGCCAGGCCAACCATGTGATGAAAACGCAAAAGATACCGGAACAAGGGGAGATGAAGCGTGGAGTTCCCTACCAAACGCTTCTTATGATTATATAGCTTTAGTTTATAATATGATTATGTTTGAAATGTACAGTTTAAATCAGTAATAAAAACAAAAAAAATGGATCGATCTCACCAGAAACTCCTCGGGTTGACGCTTATCCAGCCAGGCCTGGGACGATGATCTCTTCCATCAGTTTATTAATTTTGTATTACAATTGCGAACATGTTTGAACCGGCGATTCCTGTCCACTGTTCACTTTGTACCCCATGCGAAATTTCTTCCAGAGTACATCGCTAAAATCAACGTTCCCGGAAAGTCATTTCCAATCAGCTCTGGCACCGGCTCCAGCTGTCGCAGCGGCCACTAGACATGATCCACCAATTTTGGCAATAAACCTCAAAACATCAACTAAAGAAGAAATCAATACGATGCAAATTCAAAGCATCAAACTTCTAAACAATTTCTTCAACACACAAAAAAATAAAACAATTTAGATATATTTTTTCCCAGGAGTCAAAATCTTGATAGAAAATTTATAACAAACATCGATAAATTGAGTTATTTCCTTTTTCAATCGCATTCCCCATTACCAAAGTCATTATATTACTAGAGAAATTATATCCCAATAATATCTAAATAAGAGAAAAAAATTAAAAATCTGCATAAAAATTCTAGAATTAAGAATGTAGTTTTGTAGATAAAAGCTTAAAAATATGTGAAATTGAAAATTTTTCTGTGATTTCGACCACCATTTTCAATTTCAATTTAAGAACCGGGGTTATACCGTTTGAAGGAATAAATCTAGGTTTTGAGGACAAGTTCAAACTGTGGAAAAAAATCCTACAAAGTCAATTTGCGATTCAACTTCCAACGCTGAGAAGACGGCGATTTCTTTGAATACATATTTTTCACACTCTTAGTTATCATTCTGAGAGGCTCCAGGAGATTTTTAAATAGAAGTGATGACGAATAACAGTGCCATCGGTTTAAACAAGAATGTTTTATGAACAAATGTTTGCCAAGAAGTACTTTAAAAAAATTGAGAGAATTGAAAAATGACAAAGATTTAATGATACACCTTCTCAATATCGGGTATTCAAAAAGTCGTGTTGAATTTCTGATGTTGAAAAAGTGAATTCGATTCATCTTTCCTTTTTCAGATTTGTTTTCGCCAAAAACTTTAAGTTATTAAAATGCCACGAAGCTCTGCTTACTATTGCAAAAAACAAAATGTCATTATAAGTGCGGCCCGCCGACAAAATTTCAAATTTAAATTGGCCCGTTGGTTCAAAAGGTTGCTCACCCCTGTTTTAAACAGTAGATCTCTTTAAAATCGGTCAAGGAAGTTAATTGGAGCACAACCAAAGCTGTCACATCTGCCCTTGACAAACCCAATGACCCATCAACTCAATCAAGCAACAGAGATTTCTTGATTTTTTTTTTCTTCAAAAGGCAACATCACCCCTATTTTGTTTGCATGAAACGGTTCCGTGAACCTTTTGAAGCCGATTCCCAAGACACCCAGCCTGCTATCGTTCGTTGGTCACGTTTTCACCTTTTATCCCTGGGATGACAATGACATGCGGACAGGCAGAAGCAATAGTAGGCCACCCATTTTATCACTTGACCGGTGCTGCCCTCTGTGAAACAAGGAAAAAGATAGCAACCAAAGTCGTAACATGGAGCCCTTCGTCCGGAGTCGTGTTTTTGTAGGCTTTGACAGATGAGCCGTATCCGGCCATATTTACAGTTACCCCCCCTCAACCGAGAGAGACGGAGTTCAACGGACACAGAAGAAGCAAACGGAAACGTCCTTCACCTTCAACCTGGACGAAGATGGAGGACAGATGGGAAGCAGAAGTAGAAACCCCGGTTGCTTAAGGTCAGACAGGAGCATCTTCATAAACGACCGAGAGTTGCTCACGTGCTCCTAGACCTATCAAGGCAAAACCAGCAGATCAGACCTATCTTGTTCCATCAGAGCAAATTACCATGACAATGATAGCGAGAGTTGTGAGTGTTGTTTTCGTGTGTTTTTTTTCTTCAGATAGCTCCAGGCCAACTAGGATCACACTGGTTTCTTATGGAAAAAGTTTACGAAAATCCGTCGTCGTAGGCTCGCAACCCACCTAAATGTTTGGTGGATTTGTCCCGGACAGCTAGCAAACAAAGATTTCCTTTTTATGACTTTTATGTTTTCTGCTGATGTTTCTCCAGGGGGAAGTCATGGCCGGACATAACCGGTAAAAGGGAACGTAGAAGTGTTTTAAAGATGAGAACACCGAAGGAAACTCTTTCCCCCAAATGGACCATCAGAGCGTTTGTTTTTGTCTTCCCGGTGATGACGATGGCAATGGACGTCTGCCATTAGATGGTGCTCAAAAGGGCGGAAAATAGTTGTAGAAGCATGGTAATAATGCTGATTACATAGGATGACACCGTTTGGGAATTGCTAACTGGTCGTGGCCCGAGGACAGGTTTTCGTACGGTGGCCTACACGGGAGCTTACAACAACGGTCGAAGGTATTCTGATGGAAAAAAAAGAATAATTTTATTTTGAGAAACTTAAAGTTTCACTTGAATATGATCCAATATTTTACAAATGAGGGGCGTTTTAAGAAGAAATCATGTTTTTGAACCGTTGTTTATAGAAAAATACTAAACAGTTTGATTGGTAATAACTCCATAGCATTTTTCGGAAAATTCAAATTTCCAACTTCATACTCATCGACCTCAAACAAAAAATCCTGGCAAAATTTGAAAATATTTCCTACTACTCGGGTTTAAATTTCCTTTAACTCTTGATTGTCGACTCTCGATGTTTGGTTCTCGACTATCAACTTTGAACACTCCAATCTTGTCTAATCACTATCGACTCTCGATTTTCAACTGTCGATTCCTAAATCTCGATTGACAACTTTCGGTTTTTGATCTCGACTTCCAACTTTCAACTCTTTACCTTCGATACTCGACTTTCATTACAGAATGTAGCTGAACGGAATTTCAGACTTTCGGTTATCGACACTTAGCGTTCGATTGTTTTTTGCTTTAAACTCTCGATTTTCGAAACTGGCATCTCAACTCTCGGTTCCTTATTCTCAACTGTTTTGATTCTCGACTTTTGCCTCTCGTTTATTGATTCTCGACCTTCGTTTCTAGACACTCGACTTCTGACTAGGATTTGTCGATCTTGGATTGATCTTCGCAAGATCAATCTTTTCAACTAGGATTTTCAATTCTTTAGATCGATTCTTTAGCATGTAAAAAAAATAGATTCGATCGGTTTATTTTCGATTCGATTTTATTGATAAAAGCCAGATTTTTGTCCGGATTTATTCACCTTATTTGTAAGACCAAACCAAAAACTCAAATTGAGCCTTTCTAATGTTTCATTTTTGCACCCAAAAAGAAATTTTATACTTGAAGCACGATTCAAAATCTGCTGATGAATTTCGATAGGAAAAATTATTCAAATCTTTTTTATTTTTACTAAATAATGTCTGGTATTTACATAAATTTTCCCGTATTTATTCCGTATATTGGGTTGAAAATTTTGAATTTACATGCCCGCATTTTGTTAGATTTTTAGATAAATAAGACTAGTCCGAAAAAGTGTGTGGAAATTCCTGGCAATTAATTCGATGTTGAAGTTTGATTGGCTTTTGTGGAGTTTTTTTTTATGCAGATTTCGATACTAAATAAAAACATTAATAATCAATATACAAGATCGTTCTATCAGAGATCAATTCTACGATCGTTTTGCTGAATCAATCTTCGAGATCGATCTTTTCGTGAAGATCGAACAATTCTACTTCTGACACTTGACTCCCAATTTTCGACTATTTACTCTGGACTCTGGTAGTTAATTTGATGGCCCTGTCATAAATTTCTTGCATGTCAAAATTTATGAAAAACACTATGAATATTCTGTTAAAAAATGTTTTCACAATTTCCAGAGAATTGTGAATTCATTCCTGTATTCATAAATGAACTATTGTTTGGTATAAGGTTTACAAAATAGACTTTTTACTAAAAGCTTAGAATCTAACGGCTGATTCTGACTAAATTAAGTGCGTGGATTCCAAATATGCCTTTAATGTCTTTCTCTATAAGCTCTAGTCTTTGAAATTCAAGGAAAAAAGTTAAAATTGTGATAAAAAATATGTACTCTTTTTCAGTGATGGTTTGAATCATTTGACTTATTTTTGAATCATTTGGTTATAACTTTTTTTGAAAACATTTTTCCATGAAATGATGTTCTAAACTTTATTAGATACAGATCTAAGCTACAACTTTCTTGTATGTCATAAATATGTATCTTCAATGTGGTATGAATTGTAGGATTTAATCCAACCCGCTAATCCAAATGATTGTGATTACGATCATTGCTCAAAAATTTAAACTTTTCGATTTCTCATTCATAAGGCATAAGAGATACAGGTTTGTGTTGGTCACAAAAGTTGCAGCTAAGATCTAGTTCTACTAAAGTTTAGAACATCATTTCTGGGAAAAATGTTTTCAAAAGAAGTTATAAGCAAATGATTCAAAATTAAGTCAAATGATTCAAACCATCACTGCTCTTTTTTGGAAAAGCTGTTGAATATTGAAAGTTATTTAAACTGAAAATTCAAATCATGAGATTTACTTGTCGGACCCAAAGAAATTAGGAGCGTGAAGGTGAAAAGAGAGCACTCCAAAATCTCCTACGCGAGGCGAAACTTGTGGCTAACTCGAATAAGAGAGCGTCACCCGAATGTGAGTCCCATGGCTACGAACGTGTTTAAGTTATTACAAAAGCATTCACCAATAACTTGTTATGAAAAAAAAGTTATGAAAATCTCATACTTTAAATGCATCAACAACGACGCCGGCCACGTCCTTGTAGTCGATAGGGGGAAGAGAAGTGCAGTACATGTAATGATTTGTTGTATGGTTCCACAAATCTCACACTGAATGTTTGAGGGAAAGGAGATGTGGCGTGGAAATCACTGTGGTAAATGATGTTGCCACTAGGAACTTTTCCTTCTTCTCTTTTTCCTGTTGAAACTTTTGGAGATCCTGATGAATGATGAAAAGTAGCAAACTGTTAACTGATCTGAATGGTTCACCTCACTGTTTTGTGATAAATTAGGTATTATCCCCGCCAATTTATGATTTTTAATTGATTTTTAACTTTAATATTTTTTTTTTAATTTAACCTAAAGGTTGTGCGAAATCATAATTAAATAAAAAATTAAAGTTAAGACTCGTAAACTCAAGTATCGTTTCTTAACTAAGCCCTAATTCCGAATTTATTTTTAATCAATCAAACTGTATGTTAGTTCTGAATGTATCTCTGAAAGGCATCATCTAATTTCTTTCATCAGAGCTACTTTAGAATTTTATTGTTTTTTTTTTTATTTGGTATAAACAAAAAATACATTTCAACGTAGTTTTTAAATCTGATAATTACAAAGCACTGTGGGTCAGAACCTATAAAAGCTTGGACAAAGCCTCATTTTTAATTTTTTGGATTAAAAATTTGATATTCATATTTTTGAAAACAAGATTGATACCGCATCTCCAATCTTTCAAAAATTTTGAATAATTCGATGTTTTGAGCAACTTACTAAGTAGGATAAGTTGGAGTAAATATTTTGTGGAAAAATGATACAACAGAGATATCTTGATAGATTTGAAAAATTCAATTTATTCAAGATAAGAGTAAATCTAATATATTAAATTCTTGGCCATTTTTTCAATTTTCATACAGTAAGATTTTAAATTTCGAAAATACCTTGTAATTATGGTGAGAAAAATATGACATGAAAATGCATAGATCTTCACCAATTTCAAACATCTCAGATTTTTCAGCAAAATTTTACGTCGAGTTACATATAAGATCCTCAGAGCCAAAGGGGTATAAGTGCAAAACTGGTCGATTTTAAGTTAACACTGCCTAACTATTCTTCATATTTCAAATTATATTTGATAATTTTTTCAGTTTGATTTACATACTTTTTTTGCATTCGTAAGAAAAATACAAATTTTTAAAAAAGTTCTGGAAAATGGCCAAACACAACATCTTAAAAGCTTGTTTTCTCGTAATTTGCTTTTATGCACTTATACCCCTTTGGCTCCAATGACCTCAAAACGGGTGTTAAATAAAAAATGAGAATTTTTTCAATCACATATAAAAAAAATTATGTTTTTTTTAATCGATTTCAGTATTTTTTATTAATAACATAATGTATTTTCTTCAAAAATATGTCAGTGAATGTTTGAGTAAGGGCCGTGGTCTGATGTTCGACGCAACTTTGTCGCGATGCTCTCACAAGAACGTTGTACGGCACTTACGTCCATTTTCCGGATACAATTCCGGGTTCTTGTAGTCAGTTGCTTCGTGTCCTTGGCCCTCCAATTGTTTTTATACACTAGGGCACTGAGTGAGCTAAAGAAATCCTCTATTGGGCGGCACTGGGGCAAGTTTGTTGGGTTACGATCTTTCGGCACGAACGGTATCTTTTTCTCCTCAAGGTACGCCAGCGTTCTCTTGGCGCATTGGGAAGACGCCTTATCCGGCCAGAAGACGTACTTCCGTATTAACCGTCTCAATCTGCTCCTCCGTGTACTCCGGCGACCTCGTCTTCTTCCTGCAGACGATTCCTTCCATCTTAAGTGTACAATGGATCAATACGTGGAATCAGCCATATTTCCGACCGGCGTCACGCAGGCTGGTTGCGTCTTTGTTGTCAAACAGCTTCTTTAACGATGTCTTCCTCTGCTTCGTCATTATCGTCACCGGACGACCACTTCCGACCTTCCGCTCTACGTTCAGGGAACCCAGGATACGATATACCGTACTGACAGGTACATTTTCTTCCTTAAAATGTGCCACCGTGAACTTTTTTCCTTGCCTACTGTTTCTAGGGAGCCCAAAGAGCAATTTTCTTGGAGAAAGAAAATTTTACGCTCTTTATTTGAGTTACTGAAACGTATTGAAAACATTCTCATTTTTTATTTAACACCCGTTATTAAAACGAAGAACTAAGTTTCAATTTTATGAAAACACAGTGGCTGCTAATACGTGCTAAAAAAGAAGTGAGCGGAGAAGTAAGCCATCTATATCTAGAGAAGATTCAAGGAAATTTTCAATAACGTTCATCCAATAACTACTCTATGATCGATATTATATTATGTTTCTGATGAAAGTAGTTTCGGTAGCAAGAATACACAAATTTGCCTCGATTTATGTGCGGAAAATATTGGTAAACCAGATTTACAAAAGTCAGGAAAGTGCTATTTACGTTTCTTCAGTTTTTGAAGCTTTAACACTGAATAACTTATAGTTTAGTCAAGTAATAATTGATAAAAAAAATTGATGAACATTCTTCCAAAAGTGATGAAATTACAAAAAAAGTCAATTATTTTCAAATCTAAACACCTTACATAAAGAAGAAGACACAATAAAATGCTGAAACAGGTTCGGAACAATCCTCACTGGACTGAACTTCTAATTTCCGATTCAAACATACTTAGAAAAATCATCTTCATTACAGAGCTATGTAAATGTTTATAGTGTTGCCGAAAGCATTTCCGATTATTGCGATAAGTTATTTTTTTATTTATTTACAATAATTTATTCAAATATATTATCTAAAAACCGTCAAATATTTTCTATTACTGTTTCGCGTCAAGTTTGGAAGACATTTTTTATATTTATTCTTAAATCAAATGGAATTTGGTTTTTCTTTTTTTGATAAACTTGATTTCTTGATTTCTCTTTTTAGTGCAGATTTTCTACATGATTTCAATAGTGATTTGGAATTAAGGTTTAAACCGATGCTATAGAAAATTGTATTTTTACAGTGCTAAAATGGAAAATTTTAATAAAAATGACAACTTGATGATAAATTTAAAAAAAAAACTGAAATTTAAATTTAAATTTTATTAATTAAGAATAATCACCGTGAGTTTTGTATTGAAATTAATTTTACGGCCTTATCGGAGAATGTTGTGTTCTCATAGTGAGAACATTTCAAAAACTGAAAATTATAGATGGATAGAAGAAGATTAGAAGAAAATTACAGGTGTTGAAAATGAGCGGGTAGAAATTTTTAAGAAGCATTTTCACCACATACTTAACTTTTGTTTAAGCACGGATCAACTATTTTGAAATGTTCTGATTATAACATTTCAAAATAGTTGATCCGTGCTTGAACAAAAGTTAAGTATGTGGTGAAAATGCTTCTAAAAAAATTCTACCCGCTCATTTTCAACACCTGTAATTTCAAACACCAGGTCGTAAAAATTAATTTCAATTTAAATTAAAACCTTATTCAAAATGTAGATTTTTTCTTAATGATGAATATTTTTCGGAAAATCTATTCCTCATCCAAACAAGTTTGATTCTTGAAATAAACGGTCCAAATATTTTCAAATATGTAAACGTATTATACAAAAAAATGTAACTGCTAAAAATAGCATTAAATTAATAAACCTTTCATATTTTCCACACGACGCCAAGTGAAACAACTATTTTCTCAAATAAAATTCATCATAACCTAATCTTCACTAATCTTCAGACGTAAACAACAATAAGGTAGCATATTGTTTGAGCAGCGTTTTAGAAAAAAAAAATCAAGTGCCCGAAACGTCACGCGGAAACAACGAGCTGTCCCAAAAACCGATAAATACAAAGTTTTAAAAGATATAATGATACTTAGCTCCTGATAATTTTTTCTTTTAGCTTTAAGCTTTTTAGCTTTTGATAGACTTTAGGCAAATCCTTGTGCATCTTTTAAATGTTAAGCTCTTTAGGTATCCATCGAAAGTGCGATAACATCCTTTTCGGCTTCCGTTTAAGATTTCCACATATCCGGATCGTTTTTAAAACTGATGGATGGTAGGCTGCGGGTAATATTCACTGAGTGTAACAGGATCATTTAATTTTTCATATTTTATCACAAAACAATCAATTGGAGGCGGAATAGCTGCGCTGCTGCCAACTGTGAACTTTTCAATATTGGGTGACAAAAATGTAAACACAGGAAATAAAATTTTGTCATTTTAGAATGGATAGATTTTTCATTTATTTGATCATTTAACGATAAGTTTAATATACCATCGGTTTTCTCGTATTGCGTTTATGGGGATCATGCTTCCAGTTGAAGATAAAAACTTGTATTTGCCCTTTTAAATGCGGAGCGAAATTCATGAAAATTTGAAGAAGTCAAAAGTAAGTATTTTACTGTTGAAAAAGATCAATTAAAAAAGGCATGTGAATAGATAAAATGATGATAAAAGTGCAGATTAAGATCCGAACTATGCGCTCATTAATGTTTTTCTTTCCATTTCTTCGTATTTTTTTGCAAAAATAGGTGTATAAACAACCTTTCAAAACATCTTGTGAGAGCAAAAATAATTTGGCCGCATGCATATAACTCACCAGTTAAAAGTGCCGTGGACCTGGAATCACGATTTATTAATTCGGAAGATCGGAGAAGATCTGCAAGGAACTAATCTGGCAAAGATTTTGGAAACATCAACTACCTCCAAATTTCGCGGAAAACAATTCAGCATCGAGCCGTCAAAAATAATGAAAATGGTATTCAATTCCGAACAACACGTTTTCTTATGATTTGTGTCAATGAATTAATTATAATAGTACTTTTCAACCGAGGTCAGTGTACGCTATATTATGAGAAACATAAAATCTGCCCTATGGAACTCAATACACAAAAAAAGCTTGCCGACAAGATCGAAAGCTCAGATTGGTACACGAAATTCAATGTAATTTTGCCAAAAAAGCAATGAAAATCCAAGAGATTTCATCAATCATCAAATGAAATTAAATAATCAAAATAGGTTAAGGACCTTTTTTGATTGTTTATTCTAATCAGATATTTTTCTTGATTTGGTAATTTTCTTGATTAACAAGTCCTTTTTTCAAACACCGACATTGTCCGGAATCTTGATTGACGGAATTTCGTGCTGGGGAACGATTCGCTTTAAGATTTTCCTCCTGCGACCATCATTTCACCTCCTTCAGCGAAAGCCACAACAAATGAGAAGTCCAATGCTACCGTTTTGATGTGTTTAGCTTGCTCCTGAAACAACAAAATGTTCTTAGTTTGACGCACATTTTTACAGGCAATAGTGAATTTATTATTTTTCAAATAAGGTATTGATGAATAAAACCATTCTTTGCGCAGATTTTGGTAGTGAAAGTTTTTCAAAATCTTTAGTTTCAAGTTAGATATCACTATTTCAAAATTACAATTTTAAACAGCACAAAAATATCACAATTTTAAACAACCGCTATTGCTTGACAAACACGATAACCAAGCACCAAAATAGGAGACATGAGAGAACACATTAATCTTAAATTTAATCTACTCACCGTTTTATCCTAAACACATGAAATATTGTTTAAAAAGTGATTTAAAATGTCAGTTTTTATAACAATTTTGTTTATGTTTCACTTCACCCAAAATCGCTGTCAGATTTTGTGCTTCCATCGCCTATAAACTTGAGAAACTATGGCAGAAGAAACAAATTTTCGATTCCTACTAAGCCATGGCCTACTCCGAAATGTCATTTTGAACTTCAACTGCTTCAACTACCAAATCACCAAAAATATTGATGATAAAATGCACGGTATAAGTATATAAGGTAGGCTACTCACACGAGTAAACAACTCGTTTGAATGCAAACTAGTGACGTCATTACTATCTGCCTATAGCGTGCCGGGCAAAAAGTTTCGCGCGCGGAGAATAATCAGATCACTAGATGGATAGTAATGACGACATCATCGGGAAGATATCACCTTATTATATTATACACCGTGGATAAAATGAATCTGACAAAGATTGGGAAATTATTAGAAATTAATTCTCAAATTTTTACACCTCGTGAAAATTTTAATTTTTTTTATCTTGTGTTACTTTTCACCAGCGGTTTGGAAAATGATCATGGTTACGATGCGTTATGCACTAGTTTCGATTTTGGAGGCAAGTTTTAGCAAAGTTTTACAATGTTTTTTAAGCTTCGATTTGAATGAACAAATATTTATCTAGGAATTTCGAATTTCGTCTCTGACTTTTACTCTTTGCATCCGTTACTTAGGGAGTTAAGTAGGAATGGTAATGTAGAAAAAAAAAATAATTTAAAAAAAATAATCGCAACAAACATATTAAAGTGTTTATTCATTCAGAATCGACAATTATCTTGAAAGAGAAGATTTATAGTTCTCGCAAACGATTCTTTATGTTCATATTTAATTTCAGTGCCCACCTTTCATAAGCAAAGGTTATAAAATTTCATCTGTTCACACCTTCGCTTCGCCTGGGCCCGATGGATATATATCACTTCACCAGAATGACAAATGACCCCCGGAGACATCCATTCGCTCGCTGGTGGCAGCCTGAATCGAAATCATTCCATCCGGAGACCGTCCTTTTCATTGGGGAAAAGTGTCCATTGAATTTGCACATCAATTAGTGAAAATTAAACCAACTGACTGACTGAGCGACTCGGCTCAGACGTCAACTCGGAAACAAATATCTATCCCGTTTTGTGGAAAAAAAGTAGTAAAATAAAACCAAATTTCCTCCGGGGACCAATTTATCGCCTCATCCGGCTCTCAATTCAGCACGTGTTGAGTACACACAACACTCACTTGTTGATATCAATATCGTTTAAGTTATTTTACCTGATGGATTTCCTTTTCCGGCCGAGACCCAGCAGAGCACAGGTAGGTACGGTTTGATTATTTTTCTCCCTTCTTCATAATTTGAGGATTGGGATCGTCCTCGACTTCGACGTTGGTCGTTTATTTTTCCTAGCAATTTGCCAACTTCATTAACTTGATTGATGAATCCGACCGAACGACGAGGTGTCCGGTGTCTGTCTGGTCTTTTGGGGATAGGCTTTCTAGTCCCCGATCCATTGCGTTAATTATTTGCACAACCGATTGGCTCTTGGGAGGACCGGAACGCCGCTGGTAGGTTCGTACTTACGTAAACAATGTCCGGGACTTGAATTTCGATCCTCTTTTGGGGCACAAGGGTAAATATTTAGCTGTACACCAATTATGGATTGTGGACACACGATCTGTAAAGCAATACATTTTTGGTAATCAAATTTTATGGGACCCCGAGTGAGATATTGCAGAGCAAATAGGTCTGCAAATTTGAATGTTTTCCCAGTGTTAACATTCATATATCCTTTGTCAATAAAGTTGTCGCAAGCAACACACGATGGTTATTCTCAAAAACTCATTAACTAATGATAAGTTTCAGTTAGATTTAAATCTTATTTTAGAGATTTTAATCGAAAAATTCCTGCTGGTAATTGTAATGGTTCATAATGCGAAAACCGTTTGCCCTAATCTGTTGCGATTCACTTCCCGGTGCAGTTGTTTATACGACATCAAATTCTACGTTCGATGTTGTGTATTTATCCAGAGCAAAATTTCCCCTGTAAACATCACAATCACACATCAAAACACTAGGTTGGGGAGCTCAACAGCGGGATCGCACAGTTGTGGTTTAGAAGAGATGTTCTAAATTTCCACCTCTCTGGGCGGAATGCACAGTTCGAAAAATTCTACCTACTTTTACTAATTTTTCACGTTGTTTGGATAAAAATTGATAAAAAAAATCTTAGTCATATTCAAATCAAATCTTAAAATCTACACAACTTGTTACACAATTTACAACTGTGTTTTTCCTTAGTTTCAACAGTGCTCCCGCTAAGCTTTATTGGTTGCTCGTGAGTGAAGCGTTTTACCACCTTTTTGCTTCATTTGGTGTTTGGATTTATGGTCAGGCAGCAGAGATGGTTTTCGTGCAGCCGTCCGTTCATCCGTCCATCAAAATGCATTTGTTAGTGGCCAGTTCGGGCTGGATTTGTCCGGATAGTTCCGGTTGGATGGATGTTGTTGGCTTCTGTGTTCTCTAGTTTAGAACATTCCCTAGAATTTTTTACTTGCGGATATCCCCGAGCAGACTTCTATGGCAAAATTATTCTTTATTTTTCTATCATGCCTTAAAGGAAAATTTTATATTATTTTGCACGAATAAAGGTGGTAAAATGCCATAGCTTGGGTCTCACTCTCATATATGGATACCTCGTTTTACCAAGTGTAAATAGGTTTATCTGAAATCTTAATGATGTCTCACTAAGCAAATATGTTTTAAAACTAGTTTTGAGGGCATAGTGATGCTACTTTTGGGTATAATACACTGCCAAAATTTGGCCTCGTTGTGCCCTCAAAATTCCCTTGAAAAGTCTTGAAAAATTTGACAGAGAACTGTGCTATCGATGTAAGAAAATGAAAGAGGAATTTGGGCATTGTACCAATTTTTTTGGACAAAACGGTTTCAAATTTTACTAAAATGGCAGGAATGCAATATTTGGTATAATTTTAAACTGAATGTCTGCTTAGGATTATATGAGCGCTCTTCGAATAATTTCGTCTAACAATTGAAAAAAAAGCAGTTCAATTTAGAAAATAAATGAAGGCGTTACGCAGTGCCTAAAAGATGCTTTGGCATATAGGGTGTCCCAACATGTCTAAGCATGATTTAAAATGAACAGTGTAAACACAATTAAGGAGCAATTTTTTTCACTTTTATGTTTTCTTTAAGCGGACCATAGACTACATAAATGGCTTGAGAAAATTCGATGATTCCACGACGATTGTTTGATTTTATACTCGCCCACACATGATAAAACACAAATTTCACCGAAGCAGAAACGATAGATGGCGGAAACAGCAACAGCAACAACAAAAACCTTCTCCACCCCGGCTGGGGCTGAGTAAATGGCCTGAGTTTTGTACAATCAGCACCATACACCATGCCACTGAGGGTTGCCTGCACAAAAAATTTCGATCCCGACCGATTTTACTCAAACGGTTAGTGCGGTCATTCAAGCAGTGCCATACACGATGCAAATCGTATTCACAGGGACCGAATTTCATCGAATTTCATCGCATTTGTACAAATGTGGTGTAGTCGATGGCCCGCTTTAGGGTTCGGCTATAGGCTATCGAATTTTTGAAACTGCTCATCAGCTTCAGCACAGGCTTATTTGCGATGATTTTGATCACTTTTTCCAGTCTTTTGCGAAGTTTTCGATAGTATCGGCAGGCTCCACATGTTTTCTCAAATAAGATTTGGTAGAATTTGGTCGCTTGAGCCCAATTTGGCGGATCCATCTTCTTCGGAACGATCTGGACTTGGTTAGATTTGTACCAAGCCATCGTGTATTTTAAGTAGTGAACTGAATCCAAATCCAGCCAAAACAGAACCGGGTGATTATCCTTGTGGATCTTGGGCAGAAGGCGACAGTTCAGGCACTCGCAGACGTAAACAGCTGTATTCATTGTCTCAGTATTCATGAACGGCCCGGAATGCATGCCACACTTAAATATGGCTCGCCAAACCACTGCCTCTTTACCGAATTTTTCGGTAAAAATTGATGACCCTTATTCTGCGCCGCGCGTGACGTGATGATTGTCACCTCACCTCGAGTCACCGTGAGATTTGTCACCTTATTCCCGAAGTCGATGCGGGTAAAGTGACAGAGGTTCATTCTAGGTGAGTGACCGAATGAGCGCATCTGTCAAAATGATAGAATTTAGCTGGTGCTGTTTTGATTTTGTTCTCGCTTCGGATTTTCCGAATTGTTTTTTTGTGTAACGGATTAGAATTTCGGTTCGAAAATGGCCATCATCCGATTATACGGTCACAGCAAGCTGCTTGAGGGTGATAAAAGGACAATTTATGCGACGTAAGTGGAAATTTCGCTCATCAAAACTGGGCTCGGAACTGGGTCATATTGCCGAAAAAACAAAAGCAGATGCCGACGGCTGCTGCTCCAAAAAAACAGTGCAAAAAGGCGGTGTTTGTTAAACATTTCCAAAAGGGTTATCAGGTATGTAAAATAATTTGTGTTTTGATCATCCAAGAGAAGATAACTTTTTTTTTTTAGTTTTCAGTAATGGCGAATGCTGCCGGTTTATATATTTTCCCCAGCCGAGGTTACCCCCGTGGCATGCCGGAAATTGTAAGTTATCGCGTAGGTACTAGATAGAAGATCATGGAATGCCGAGTACTTATCGCAAACAACAAAATAGCAGCAGCAGCATCAGATTCAAATGTCAGATATCGGTAACATAAACCTGAGTCCTGTTTTCAATTAGAGTATGGTGGGGTAAAAGTACGACCTTACTGCTATCCTATTTTTAAAAAAATTTGCCGGTTGTTTTCCAAAAAACCAAGAACAGCATTTGATTCTTTAGACTTTTATCTCTCTTCTACAAAATTACGAAGATAATCGATCGACGCATTTGATAGCAGTAGTGAAAACGCCTAACTGCTATCGAAACGTACTCTTACCCCACCTCTGGGGCAAAAGTTCGAATGATGTGGGGTAAAAGTACGACCATTCAAAATTCCACATTTCTGCATTAAGTCAAGCGGAAAATTATTTTATATCAATCTTTGCTTACAAAAGCAGCTCCTGTGTTCGCTTCTCATACAATCTATACATGGGTGACTAACCTGCGCAAATTTTCAGCTCTTCACCAATTGTCCATATTCAACAGGTTGACAGTATCCAGTTCTCATCGAATTTGAGCAATTTTCCGCGCGAACAAGTCTTGTAAAAAAAAATGCGCTGATATTTCCAGAGCATTTAAAAAATAAGTTTAAATTTTTCGTTCAGATTTACTTCAGTAGACCCTTTGTAGTTTTGCCCCATTCATGCTTGGCATCGCTCCTCAGATTAGCCCGTTCAGAGTAAGAGCGTGTATTTTTTTCGCTGTGCTCTTCCCAAACGGAGAATCTGTAAAAATGCTCAGTTACCTCCAGAGCGACCAAGCGTCCACCCAAGTGTGGGCCAGAGAAGCAAGCAAACTGATGAAGTGCGTTCTCAGTGCAGATAAATTCGTTCGCACTCGGGCGAAAGAGACGCTTACCAGAAAACTCGGTTTGTCTTCATCGGTTGCGTCTGGATCGATGTTTCGAAGTGCGTCGGAATTTACAATTCAGAACATAAATCTAACGGAACTAAATTAATAACACCAATGGTAGTCAAGATAGAATGCTGGTGTCTTCGACAACATTGCTCTGTATAATATAGCGCATATTTTGATATGAAAAATAAAGTTTAGAGGTCCACCGATAGCGTGATATAAATCATAACTTTCTTGTTAAGCATTTTAGAGCTTAAGTTTTTTCTACAAAGTTATTTATCTCAATAAAATACACAACTTTGTTTAACATGTCAAAGTTCTACAATCTTTACCCAAGGAGATACGGTTAAATTAAAAAAAAAATACTTGAAAAATGCTTTTCTAAAAGTTATTGTTATTATCGCGCTATTTTTGAATCTCTCGACTTTAAATTTTATAAAACACCTATCTGGTCATTCCTAAGCGAGTTCCTCTAGATTGATGTTCTGCACCAGGATCAATGATTAGCTACGAAAGCTTTCTTCGGTCGAAAAATATCAAAAACGTAGCGGTAAAGGAAGATAAATCCTAAATTTTTAAGATTTGTGAAAGTTTTGCATTTTATTACTAAAATTTGTTCCAGATCCCTGCATAATTACGGTTTGTTTAATAGACAAAGATTTTTGGATAATTTTAGTAAATGTTACTTTGCGAATCGCTGCTTTTGTAAATTAATGCTACCCACGTACGATTTTAAAGTACATAAACCTAAGTATACAGCAATTAGCGGATGCCCGGATATTGTGAAAAAACTACTTGGATTTTGCCCTGATTATTTGGAAAATGAAACAAGAAAATCGAATTCAGTTTAAAATTGTTTGTTGAAAATTGGATTTGTGAAAGTTTGTTTCATAAAAAATCAAACCAAAACTTTCCTTCGTATGCTTTAAACTTAAATTTAACACTGCTGATGTGTTGCGACAAAAAAATTTAAGTCGTTTTTCTTCACTAGATAAATGTCTGGAATTTCCTCAGATTTTGACGGATATTGCTCAGGTTTTGGAATGGAAAATTTCAGATTATTGACCCGGTATTCCCCATGTTTTTCAAATAACTTGCCAGGAAGTGCCCTACCCGGCTACCTACAAAAATAGTTCATACCTAAACCTACATTGGACCTCTTCGACTGATGCTCTGTTCCGCTCTGCATAACGGCTTTTCTGAAGAAAACATTCCTGCATTGAAATCTTTCTGGCTTGATACACTGAGCTACTCAGCAGCGTCGCTAGAGCACAATTTTCTAGCCAGCTCCTTCTCTTTTCTTTCGAGCGAGCGACGTCCACCCGACCGTCAGAGCAACCGCATTCGGGCGCACTCGGCAAAAAGATAAGTGAACGTTGATCGGCTGAGCAGTGCACTCGGGAACCGAAATGATAAAAGTGTAATTCGTTCTCTGCTCTGTTCTGTTTGCGAGGTGTTGGACAAGCATGGCCCCATTTGCAGTTCGTACTTTTGCCCCTTCATTGTTTCTCATAATTCACAGTTTATTGTGCAGAACAGAGACATAGTAATTTAATTCATTCTTCGGCATTCGATAGTGATTAAATACAACTAAAAAGACACATTAAAACTTTCATTGAAAGCCAGACTTTTGATTACACAAACATGTTTGCCGTTATTTGAAATATTACATCATTCATGCAAAAAAGCTACTTTACCTCATTTTTCGGAGTATTTTCAATTTCTACGAAAAAAAATTATGGCTGGTTGTTGGCAGTCCAAATCACTATCAATCCACGCCAGAGTTTTGAATTTTACTGTTTTCGGTTTGTGATAATCCCAAAACGTACTTTTACCCGACTCGTACTTTTACCCCACCTTACTCTAACCTTAAAATTGGATTCATCAGATTCGAATTCGAAAACCACTTAAAATTGTGCTTCAGCTTTAGCGTCGAATCCACATTTCAATTTGATTGTCAATAAGTTATTTAATAAAGCATTGAACCAAATAAAAAAAAAAATGAATAGAATTGATTTGATTAACGGCTTATTTTTCTTTGAAACCTCCCAGGAAATTCATTTTTGTTTAAATGTTCTGACTTGTCGCTTATTGATTCCGGTAATCCTCACCTGTATCCTTCACTTGAATTCCACATTTTTTTATTTAAAAAAATATTTCTTAGCATGGCATATTATCATTAAAAAGTGAATCAAAAATTAAAGGTACAAATCAGTTTTGCGTTGTACTCTCTCCGTGAGCGGGTGTGTTTTTTTCGTCTCCGGTGTGTCGCGGTTTTATGCATCGAAGTGGCTGTAAACGATGACCGTCATCGGGTGCTCGAGTCGGGCGGTCGTTGATTTAACAAAATGTTTTTAAGCGTATCCGATCGGTTTAAGAATTACCAATTCAATATTGTTGTTTTCGAACAAGTGTGAGGTGCGGGTTGACGACGAACGATGCATAGAATAAAAAGTGAAAAGTTTCTGATTTTGAAAAGATGGCGTCTTGTTTCCGCATAGTTTTTTTTTTGAGAGGTGGTGGCAATGAAATATTGGATTTACGAGTGGGGAGGACATCTTACGCATTATAGGAATGCTTCGAAGTACGCGTTGTGTTTCTAAGGCTCATTCAATAGGGAATCAGTGGAAGGATGTGAATTGGGAGGTGTTGATGGTTTAATTTTTCTATTCAACCACCGAATATGTGGCACTGATATAGCCTTCATAAAAAGTGTGCGTCCAATTACGAAAGCGAGAAGTGAGAGAGGTTTGAGTGATCATCTCTGTATGGGTGAAAATTTTGCTATTCGAGGTTCATTCATTACTCGGTAAAAGTGTGGGTGGAATAAAAATTCTCTTTTGGATGTCCAAAATAAGGGTTCTCAAGAATATGATTGGGCTCATATGGTGGTGCAAGCAGAAATATGCAGGCGACGTACATCTACCTACAGATTGTTTCTAGTTTTGTCTTTTTATGATTTCATTTATTAATTTCGATTCACATTTCAGGTGGGAGCACAGGTAAGTGGAAATTAAAATCACAAACATCTTAATACGTTATTTCGATAACATTTAAAGAATTATCATTTCAATAACGTTTTAGTGCATTTTAATATTTAAAGTAAGAAAACTTGGGAAGTTTGCAAAAATTGTATCTTTGCTAAAATGATAAGGAGTTTTTTTTTTGGTTTGAATTTTATTACTTCTAAAGTGCTTAGCAAGGTTTTCATGTGGTACAGCATTCATCGTAATTTTTTTTCTTTCTATTTCGATTTTTTGTTTAAAAATAGTTATGAAATTTAAAACCAAGTTGTGATGTTAAATATTTTTAGTGCGTTAGAAAGTTTTTAACCGAATTTTTTCTCGAATAAAAGTATGAAATCTCAAGTGTAAAATACATTAGACCCCCCTGTTGAGTGTGATTTCAAAAGATTAGGTGTTCTATAAAAAATAATGATGTGTGAGTACCTTCAAACTCTCGGGGATCTCTAGGTTCATTCATCTGTAAGATGGTGTGTATGGAAGGTTTACGAATGAATGAAAAAAAAGTGAGGATTTTATTGTCACGCACAGACGGTTGATATGTAAGCGTGTTGCAAAACAGCTGTGCTGTAGGATGAGAAACAAAGACAGTGGTAATTGAAAAAGGAGGTTTGCTATCTGATGGAAAATAGGCAAACTAAAAGATTGGGCTATAACTAGTTTATAATAGTACATATGAACTAAAGGCATTACACTTTTAAATATCGGAATCTTTAACGTATCTTTTATTTCAGGTATTGGGCAGAGTATCGAATAAAACTCACAAGTATCGCTTAAAATTTTTTAAATTATTTTTAAATCAGCTTTTTGGTAATTCTTATATTTATGTAATAATCCCAATTTTCTAGTAGGTGTTTTTTTTTTTGAATATTATTTAATATTATATTTATATGCTGTTTTTATACATAAAAAAAAGTGAAATAAAGTCAGTGAAAGAATCGACGGAGCATTTGTGGGATTGCCAATTTGCCAAGTATCGTGAAGTTGGGAAAAGTGATAATTATTAAAGCTTTATTTTCAGGTTGAAATTCAGGTATGTCGAACATTCTCAAGGAAAAAAAATTCTATTCTAATTGATGTTCTTCAGGAATAAATTTTTCATTATTCAGCAGTCTGAATTACTAAATTTGTTTAGGTTTCACCATGATTTGCTATTAATTTTCTATCATTGCATTGCTTGAAGATAAAATTTATAGATCTAGAACAGCAAGTCAAATCATCTTACAACCTCTCATAAAACTAAATTAACGTTTATTTAGTAAAGTACATTTTAAATTTTTTCTATAAAATTTTATTATCTATTAATATGTGAAATTCATCTAACAAAAACTTGGATGATACTAGAAGTTTTCTTTTGTGAAAATTTCTTCAGCCTGTTTTTGCTATTAACCTCTTAAAATTTTCTGTCAAATGAGTTTATTCATTCAAATTGGTTCTACTATTTTTTTTTCTTAGAATATTTTTCATTATTTCATGAAGTTTGGTTAAGCTTCATATAAAATTACAAACGCAGAGATAAGAAAAACATAAAGAAATAATCCAAACGATTGTTATAATCCATGTTTCACAAAATTCTTTCCGCGAATCTAAAGTTTCTTAAAAAACTTATTCACAGTCTTATTATTGATTTTTTTTCTCATATTCAAAATGTTTCACTGCTTTTTATATCACATTTTTCAAAAAGCGTTAAATCAAGTGTAGTATTAGATAAAGCCCGTTAAATTATTTAAGATGTTATTGGAAACAAAATAAAATTTGTATTTTTCCATAATGAAAATATCACTACTTCCATCGCAATCGTACACACCATCGGTACAATTCATGAGATAGTATAATGGTTAGTTATTTATTCAATTTCGTTGTTTCGGAAAACTTTAGTTGCGGGATGTTAAGCGGAAGTTCATTTTGTATGAATTATTGGTGTTGGTGTTATTGGTGTTAACGGGTTATAGTGATTACTCCATTTCACAGTGGATGTCTCCTTTTTAAATTATCAATAATATATTATTATTTCTCAATTACTGCTCACTACATTTATCGTATTTATGATGGTTTATACATTTATTCATATTTTTCAGCATATGTTCATATTATTCATTATTTTCATATTTATCTTGGTTGTTATATATTATTGCATACTATTTTACAAAATTGTTATATTCTTCTTTCATTTTTTTATATTTCAACTAATCTATTTATATAAATTGAATTTATTTATTTTTCAGAGGGAATGCATCTGGGGATAACCCAAAGAAACTTTTACAAGCGGAGTGGTAGCCAACCATTGTAGGTTTCTAAGGGTTGGATGTCTTCCCTCGACGAACCATCGGCCGTGGAAGCCTTCGGGCCAACCACACAGACATAGGCAGGACCTTGCTACCGATGGGGGACCCATACATACATACATACATACATACATCAAAAATTAAAGGTACAAATATTTAATATTCAAAGTTTTCGTTCTTTCATCTTTTTAACGTTTCGCAAATCAAATTTCCAATAAAACTGAATTTTGGATTTTATTTGGAGATCATTCTTTCCATTCAGTTTTCCAATTCAAATTACATATTTTAGATAGCAATGAAAAAGTTTCAATATATTTAAAAATCATATTTGCTAATAAATTTGTTTCATTTTGTTTCAAAAACTATCATTCATTAGTATAATTTACTATTTAGAGACTAATATTCTGATTTACATAAATTTTCGATTGAATTCCTATCTCGACACCACCTGAATAGGTACCGACAATTCTCACCTAAAATCGTCACCTGAATGCGACGATTCTCACCCACGGTGACTACGAGAATAGGGTAAGAACTCACAAAGTTCATCCGAAGTGACAATCCTCACCTAAACCGACTGCTGGAATAGAGTGACTTGGGTGACTCGACTATAAATCACGTCACGCTAGGTGCAGAATAAGGGCCGATGTCTCCGTCTCGTCAATACTTTGGCCATCCCGATCAGTTAAGCTTGCCAGATTGCCCGGATTTATCCGGGTTTGCCCGGATATTTGATGCAAAATTTCGAGAAAGTCCGTTCCGGCCCGGTTGCCCGGATATCGTGAAAAAAGTCCGGATATTGCCCGGATTTTTTCACAATTTTCACAAAGAAACCAAAAAAAAATCAAAGTTCTTGAGTAAGTTTCAGCAAAATCGATTAACGGTACGAAAATTTTCAACGGTTGTTTAAAATAATTTCGCTGATTTACTTTTATAAACCTTTAAATATTTAAGTGTTCCAAAAACTTTTTGGAAGTCTGCAATTACATTAATAAAATATTAATTTCATTGTTTTTTGCATTTTTTCTTTGCTTTTATATATAATAACACCTTAATTTTGCCCGGTTTTTGCCCGGTTTTCGGATTTGAAAAATGGAAATACATACATGCCCGGATTTTGCCAGGTTTTTTTTGAAAAAATGCCCGGAATTGCTAGGCCCGGATGGGAGTGAAAAAAATTCTGGCAACCTTACGATCAGTGTCATACTAATCAGCCGAAAACGTTTTGTATTAAATCTTGCAATAGGTTTGTTCGTCGATAATAATGTACGCCGATTTTCCACCCAACATTTGATCATATAATCTACAGAATTGACAGAAGCAGGATGTTTTTGACTAGGTTTTGGCTTCTTCAACTTCTTTTATGTCTTTGGACCTTATCTTACCTGGGCACGATGGACGGAGCTGATAGGGGATCTAAGTTTTTGTTCAAATCCTGAATTAAGCCTGTCTTCCGACTGACGTAAGAACGCATGACTTTCCGGTCCAAAATGTTGTCCACCGGACCCAGTTTACCGACCAAATGGAGGGCATTTTCTATCAGTCGTCTTAAACATTTTATTTGGAGTCTATTTTTTCAAAACCGCAAATGGTTTTGACCTAAAATTTCAGACATAAATATAACTTTCTTTTTATTTAAAAATGCATCCAAATTCCCTAAAAAAAAAGCAAAAAGAAATTAAACGTTTTTCTCCGAAATTAAAATTACTTTTATTTTTTGATAAAATTGATCATTGATTTAAAACCTTTTATTTGAGTATATCTAATAAACTTTGCCTTGGCCATTTTCTTTAGTTTTCGGCTGTATTTAAATAATAAAAAAACCTCTTAACCCTTCATTTCGTGAATTTTTATTTTCCCTTAATAATCATTTTAAACAGTTGGAAATGATAGGTACACCACGAAAAAAAAAATAAAAATAAAATATTTTTTCCCTATGTCATGCATTAATTGTTGCAAAATTGTTACTTTATGAAACGAAAGGTTAAGATTTTCGATAGTCAAAAAATTATCAAAAATATGTTTTTGCCTTTCTTACAGAAAGGTATAGTTATCGGTCGATTTGGGAGATCATTAATTATGGTTCTTAGATATACCTTTATAGGTACCTATCTAATCAGCTCGACGAGTTCTGATGATGTCTGTGTATTTGTGTGTATTTGTGTGAATTTTTGTAAACTTTGTTCTCGACGTTTTTGTGAAACTGAGCAGTACAATAAAAATGATTTTTATCTTGAAAAATTTGTTTTTTTTTCTTCTTCAACCTATAAAAGAAAGAAAAAAATACAAAATAGTTTGAAAAAAATTTTTTCATAGTAAATATCAAAAATCATCACTCCAAAAAACGTGTTAATTTGGCTTGCTAGCCACAACCAGCAATCACTAAAATCAAGATTATCGTATATATGACGTCAAATTATATGTGACGTCATAGATACGCGCTTGCTATCAAAAAGTATGGATCTGTCGATGTGTGGAAGGGAGAACAGACAGGCTTCACTCCCACTCAGATTCGATGTCATTATGACAGAAACCGTGCGGGAGGAAGACGACAACTAAAACTTTCCCAACCAATCTTTAATTTTATTAATTTTAATGGTTCAGTTTGCGACCGAACCATTCCAAAAATTTCGGAGCCGGAGTTCCGAATTATTAAAGGTTAAAGTGGTTTTCACCAAGGGGTACGACCCCGAAAATAATGAAGTCGTTGATGAGTACGTCATGCCCACACAGCATGGTACGAAAGCGATAGTAACTTCGCCCAACATTATATTCAGGCACAGATTGCTCTGAGAAGGGGAAAACAACACGGGTACGCGGACGATGTATGCACATCCTCTCATCTTCTCACGTGCCGTTCGTGCTTACGAAGCTTTTTCTTAAGCAGCAACGACAGGAGAGTATTTCGCCCGTGGAAGCAAATTGAATCCAATAAGACAAATGCTACTGAATCCTCTCGAGCTTTAAGCTCTCGGGCTTGTTTTTTTGTTCCCTTTTCTCTTCAGATCTAACGTTGCGTTGTTGTTGTTGGGGTTGGTGTCTAGAGAAAAACGATGACGGCTTGGAGGTCAATCTGAACTTTCACTTGCTGAAGCCAATGGAAGATGACAACCAAACAGTAGCGCCACCAAGCCCTCCATAGTAGAGTTTGAAGTATTAGGGATTTTTTTTGGAACATGCATATCATGCTAAAAAGCTAATAATCATTATTGACAAAGTTGAAGAAACATGAAAGAACTCCGAATTAACCATTTTCGCCAGGTTGACCAAATACAAAAATGACAAAATCGACAAAATTGACAAAATAGAAAAAAATTGACTAAATAGACCAATTTCACTAAATTGACGAAATTGACAAACTTGACATAATTCATTGATTTGACAAAATTCACTTAGTTGAAAAAATCATAAAATTGATAAAATTTATAAAATTGACAAAATCGAGAAAATTGTCAGAATTGACGATGACAAAATGGACAAAATTCACTGAATTGACAAAATTGACAAGATTGATAAAACTGACAAAATTAACAAAATTGACAAAATTGACAAAAATAACAAAATTGACAAAAGAGATGACAAAATCGACAACATTGACAAGATTGATAAAACTGACAAAATCGACAAAATTGAAAAAATGGCTAAATTAACGATGACAAAATCGACAAAATTCACTAAATTGACAAAATTGACAAGATTGATAGAACTGACAAAAATCGACAAAATTGACAAAATTGGCTTAATTCATTGATTTGACGAAATTCACTTAGCTGAAAAATCATAAAAATTGATAATATTTATAACTATGACAAAATCGACGAAATTCACTGAATTGACAAAATTGACAAGATTGATGGAACTGACAAAATTGAAAAAAAAATACTAAATTTACGATAACAAAATCGACAAAATTCACTAAATTGACAAAATTGACAAGATTTATAATACTAACAAAAATCGACAAAATTGACAAAATTAACCAAATTGACCAAAATGACCAAATTGTCAAAATTCACTAAATTGACAAAGGCAAAATCGACAAAATTCACTTATATTTACAAAATTGACAAAATTGACAAAATTGAAAAGATTGACAAAATTGACTGGCGAAAGTTACAAAATTGACCCAATTGACCAAATTTACCAAATTTACAAGATTGACAAATTGACAAAATTGACAAACTTGACAGAATCGAAGAAAATTGACAAAATTGAGAAAATTGGCCAAATTGACAATGACAAAATCGACGAAATGCAATTTATTGACAAAATTGGCAAAGCTGTCAAAATTGACAACATTGACAAGATTGACAAAATTGACTTATTTGATAAAACTGACAAAATTGACAAAATTGACAAAATTAACAAAACTGACCAAATTGACAAATTTGACAAAATTGACAAATTTGACAAAATTGACAAATTTGACAAAATTGACAAATTTGACAAAATTGACAGAATTTTCAAATTAGAAAAAGTTGACAAAATCATGAAAATTGTTAAAATCGACAAATTAACAAAATCTAGAAAATTGGTTAAATTGACAAAATTTACTGAACTAACATTGCTGACAAAATCATGAAAATTGATAAAATTGACATTATTGACAAAATTTAAAAATGACCAAATTAACAAAATGAACGAAATAGACAAAATCAACAAAACAGAATAAAAATCTCAAAATAACAAAATTAAAAATACTACGCTTTCAAAATTTTCAATATTTTTAATTTTCAAAATCTATTGTTCCGATTTTATACATTTTGGTATCGTATTTTACTCTAGCATTTGAAATTTTATCCAATAATTTTATCTATGTATTTGTTTCCTCTACTTGAGAAGTTGAATTATTTGAAATACATGGTCAGGCATCTTTTTTCAAATTGTATTCTTAATTTTTATACCCCTTCCATTTTGAAGATATCATATGCTGTAACTCCAAAAGGAGTAAATTGAGTGAGATAATAATATCATAGAAACGGAATCATACATGATATTCCAGAATCTAGGCATTCAAAAAGGTTAATTTATATGAAAATTATGATTATAAAAAAATACTTTTATCCTAATAAAAACTTTGAATCTTTATTTCCTAAATTCATTTTGGATTTATTGCGTATGAAATTCATTAATCATAATTTATAGTTCATTTTGTTTTATATGTACCCAAATATAATTTACAGGCTGTAAGAAAGGCTACAATCCACTGTAAAGTGTATTAAATCGGGTTTTTTTTTGTGTCTTTATTAAAGAGACTTTCAGCCTTTGGCTGGTTCGTCTCTGGAAAGATATGTTTTTGATAAAGGGTATACGGAAAATCGTTTATAAAATCTCTATTTTTATCGTTTTTGAGCAAATTTACTGTTCAGGGAAAATAATAAAATATTTAAATTTTTTGTTAAAAACGCAGATTTTAGTGGTGGTATAGAGTTAGCGCTTTTCAGTTTTCGTCAGTTTTGTCCTTGGACCACAATCTATCACGTAAGCGATAGATATTTATCATTCTCACACTGAAGTGATATTCTCACTATTGATGTTCTCATTATCGTGGGATATTCTGAGCAATCCACTCAGAATAACTGGCAACACTGTAGAGTTATCACAAAACTATTTTGAGTTGTTTCAGTTAGGCGTGTGACGATGTAAACATTTGTACCGTATTTATTATCATCATCATCTGCCATACGCAATCATCGATGATCAATCGCTAATGTTCTCAATAGGAGATATTAACCAAACAGTAGCGCCACAAAGTCCTCCATAGAAGAGTTAAGAGAATTTGGGAAGCTTTTGGAACCAGGCATATAATTAAAAGGAAATTAGCTCCTAATATTATTTTTTAATAATTAATGGGCAAAATTTTGTCATTAGAAGGTACTTACAAGAAACGCCGACGGAAACACATTTGATTTATTACAAAAAAATTACGAAAAATGTGCAAACAG
Organism: Uranotaenia lowii; assembly: GCF_029784155.1. Lineage (NCBI taxonomy): Eukaryota > Metazoa > Arthropoda > Insecta > Diptera > Culicidae > Uranotaenia > Uranotaenia lowii. Next base: position 28,432,862 of record NC_073692.1, read on the forward strand.
CTCTCACATAAGAGCAGACAATTCAGAACTGCATTTTCATAAATGAAATACAACTCTTAAATAAACCACATTTTTGCCTTTCTTACAGAAAGGTATAGTTATCGGTCGATTTGGGAGATCATTAATTATGGGTCTTAGATATACCTTTATAGGTACCTATCTAATCAGCTCGACGAGTTCTGATGATGTCTGTGTATTTGTGTGTATTTGTGTGAATTTTTGTAAACTTTGTTCTCGACGTTTTTGTGAAACTGAGCAGTACAATAAAAATGATTTTTATCTTGAAAAATTTGTTTTTTTTTCTTCTTCAACCTATAAAAGAAAGAAAAAAATACAAAATAGTTTGAAAAAATTTTTTTCATAGTAAATATAAAAAATCATCGCTCCAAAAAACGTGTCAATTTGGCTTGCTAGCCACAACCAGCAATCACTAAAATCAAGATTATCGTATATATGACGTCAAATTATATGTGACGTCATAGATACGCGCTTGCTATCTAAAAGTATGGATCTGTCGATGTGTGGAAGGGAGAACAGACAGGCTTCACTCCCACTCAGGTTCGATATCATCATGACAGAAACCGTGTGGGAGGAAGACGATAACTAAAATTTTCCCGGCCAATATTAAGTTTTTTTCATTTTAATGGTTCAGTTAGCAACCGAACCATTTCAAAAATTTCGGAACCAGAGTTCCGAAGTATTAAGGGTAAAAATGGTTTTCACCAAGGGGTACGACCCCGAAAATAATAAAGTCGTTGATGAGTACGTCATGCCCACACTGCATGGTACGAAAGCGATAGTAACTTCGCCCAACATTACATTCAGACACAGATTGCTCTGAGAAGGGGAAAACAACACGGGTACGCGGACGATGTATGCACATCCTCTCATCTTCTCACGTGCCGTTCGTACTTACGAAGCTTTTTCTTAAGCAGCAACGACAGGAGAGTATTTCACCCATGGAAGCAAATTGAATCCAATAAGACAAATGCTACTGAATCCTCTCGAGCTTTAAGCTCTCGGGCTTGTTTTTTGTTCCCTTTTCTCTTCCTCTCTTCAGATCTAACGTTGCGTTGTTGTTGTTGGGGTTGGTGTCTAGAGAAAAACGATGACGGCTTGGAGGTCAATCTGAACTTTCACTTGCTGAAGCCAATGGAAGATGACAACCAAACAGTAGCGCCACCAAGCCCTCCATAGTAGAGTTTGAAGCATTTGGGATTTTTTTTGGAACATGCATATCATGCTAAAAAGCTAATAATCATTATTGACAAAGTTGAAGAAACATGAAAGAACTCCGAATTAACCATTTTCGCCAGGTTGACCAAATACAAAAATGACAAAATCGACAAAATTGACAAAATTTAAAAAAATTGACTAAATAGACCAATTTCACTAAATTGACGAAATTGACAAACTTGACATAATTCATTGATTTGACAAAATTCACTTAGTTGAAAAAATCATAAAATTGATAAAATTTATAAAATTGACAAAATCGAGAAAATTGGCAGAATTGACGATGACAAAATGGACAAAATTCACTGAATGGACAAAATTGACAAGATTGATAAAACTGACAAAATTAACAAAATTGACAAAAATAACAAAATTGACAAAAGAGATGACAAAATCGACAACATTGACAAGATTGATAAAACTGACAAAATCGACAAAATTGAAAAAATAGCTAAATTAACGATGACAAAATCGACAAAATTCACTAAATTGACAAAATTGACAAGATTGATAAAACTGACAAAAATCGACAAAATTGACAAAATTGGCTTAATTCATTGATTTGACAAAATTCACTTAGCTGAAAAATCATAAAAATTGATAATATTTAGAACTATGACAAAATCGTCAAAATTCACTAAATTGACAAAATTGACAAGATTGATAAAACTGACAAAATTGAAAAAAAAATTACAAAATTAACTATGACAAAATCGACAAAATTCACTAAATTGACAAAATTGACAAGATTTATAAAACTGACAAAAATCGACAAAATTTCCAAATTAACCAAATTGACAAAAAAAAACCAAATTGTCAAAATTCACAAAATTCACAAAATTGACAAAGACAAAATCGACAATATTCACTATATTTCAGTGATTGAAATCCTCACCAATTTTCTCATCAGAGGCATTCAAAATACACGCTCTGTCTGAGGCTTCGCATAGCTATACAGGAGACGATACATATACATTCATTCAAACCTCCCCCCATGAGGAGGATCTGCTCTGAGAGATACTATTCGTTTGCTGCCCCGAACGAACTCTCTCAACGTTCGGTTGCTACATGATGCATGAAGAAGACGAGGCACACATACTCATTTACGTTGTTGAATTTGAATAACTCCAGCCGGTAGCTGTCGTTGATGAGAACATCTTCAACCTCGCCGCAAAGGTTGAGGCAACAACAAAAACAACCCAATTTATTGCAATGCACAGGCCCGCAACGTATAATGCAAAGAGGGGGGAGGAAAAAGAAACGAAAAAACTAGCTGCCTGCGTGCGGTTGCTGTGCAATAATAGCAATAGCAGAAAAACCTCACGCATCCGATCCAGGCACAAACAAGTAGACTCGGGTTTGCTCTGCCTTTGAATTCGGTACCCTCAAGTCTCAAGGTTGTAACAGGAGATGAGTGAGAGACATTCGTTTGGTTTTTTGGATTCGCTGCCTCGAATGTATACTGCTTCATGAAGGCGGGCCATTTGAGAGCCATTGGTTTTGTCGTTTTCGCTGCCTCAAAGCAACCTTTGCTTCCGAGTAAAGCGTTGAGCGAGAGATGGTTGATCAACTCATGCTCAGCAAAATTCAATCACTGCTATATTTACAAAATTGACAAAATTGACCCAATTAACCAATAGCATTTTTTTATTTTAATGGTTCAGTTTACAACCGCACCATTCCAAAAATTTCGGAACCGGAGTTCCGAAGTTTTAAGGGTAAAAATGGTTTTCACCAAGGGGTACGACCCCGAAAATAATAAAGTCGTTGATGAGTACGTCATGCCCACAATGCATAGTACGAAAGCGATAGTAACTTCGCCCAACATTACATTCAGACACAGATTGCTCTGAGAAGGGGAAAACAACACGGGTACGCGGACGATGTATGCACATCCTCTCATCTTCTCACGTGCCGTTCGTACTTACGAAGCTTTTTCTTAAGCAGCAACGACAGGAGAGTATTTCGCCCGTGGAAGCAAATTGAATCCAATAAGACAAATGCTACTGAATCCTCTCGAGCTTTAAGCTCTCGGGCTTGTTTTTTGTTCCCTTTTCTCTTCCTCTCTTCAGATCTAACGTTGCGTTGTTGTTGTTGGGGTTGGTGTCTAGAGAAAAACGATGACGGCTTGGAGGTCAATCTGAACTTTCACTTGCTGAAGCCAATGGAAGATGACAACCAAACAGTAGCGCCACCAAGCCCTCCATAGTAGAGTTTGAAGCATTTGGGATTTTTTTTGGAACATGCATATCATGCTAAAAAGCTAATAATCATTATTGACAAAGTTGAAGAAACATGAAAGAACTCCGAATTAACCATTTTCGCCAGGTTGACCAAATACAAAAATTACAAAATCGACAAAATTGACAAAATTGAAAAAAAATTGACTAAATAGACCAATTTCACTAAATTGACGAAATTGACAAACTTGACATAATTCATTGATTTGACAAAATTCACTTAGTTGAAAAAATCATAAAATTGATAAAATTTATAAAATTGACAAAATCAAGAATATTGGCAGAATTGACGATGACAAAATGGACAAAATTCACTGAATGGGCAAAATTGACAAGATTGATAAAACTGACAAAATTAACAAAATTGACAAAATTGACAAAAATAACAAAATTGACAAAAGAGATGACAAAATCGACAACATTGACAAGATTGATAAAACTGACAAAATCGACAAAATTGAAAAAATGGCTAAATTAACGATGACAAAATCGACAAAATTCACTAAATTGACAAAATTGACAAGATTGATAAAACTGACAAAAATCGACAAAATTGACAAAATTGGCTTAATTCATTGATTTGAAAAAATTCACTTAGCTGAAATATCATAAAAATTGATAATATTTATAACTATGACAAAATCGACGAAATTCACTGAATTGACAAAATGACAAGATTGATGAAACTGACAAAATTGAAAAAAAAAAACTAAATTAACGATGACAAAATCGACAAAATTCACTAAATTGACAAAATTGACAAGATTTAAGAACTTAAAACTAACAAAAATCGACAAAATTAACCAAATTGACCAGAATGACCAAATTGTCAAAATTCACAAAATTGACAAAGACAAAATCGACAAAATTCATTATATTTACAAAATTGACAAAATTGAAAAGATTGACAAAATTGACTGGCGAAAGTTACAAAATTGACTCAATTGACCAAATTTACCAAATTTACAAGATTGACAAATTGACAAAATTGACAAACCTGACAGAATCGAAGAAAATTGACAAAATTGAGAAAATTGGCCAAATTGACAATGACAAAATCGACGAAATGCACTTAATTGACAAAATTGGCAAAGCTGTCAAAATTGACAACATTGACAAAATTGACTTATTTGATAAAACTGACAAAATTGACAAAATTAACAAAACTGACCATATTGACAAATTTGACAAAATTGACAAATTTGACAAAATTGACAGAATTTTCAAATTTGAAAAAGTTGACAAAATCATGAAAATTGTTAAAATCGACAAATTAACAAAATCTAGAAAATTGGTTAAATTGACAAAATTTACTGAACTAACAATGCTGACAAAATCATGAAAATTGATAAAATTGACATTATTGACAAAATTTAAAAATGACCAAATTAAAAAAATGAACGAAATAGACAAAATCAACAAAACAGAATAAAAATCTCAAAATAACAAAATTAAAAATACTACGCTTTCAAAATTTTCAATATTTTTAATTTTCAAAATCTATTGTACCGATTTTATACATTTTGGTATCGTATTTTACTCTAGCATTTGAAATTTTATCCAATAATTTTATCTATGTATTTGTTTCCTCTACTTGAGAAGTTGAATTATTTGAAATACATGGTCAGGCATCTTTTTTCAAATTGTATTCTTAATTTTTATACCCCTTCCATTTTGAAGATATCATATGCTGTAACTCCAAAAGGAGTAAATTGAGTGAGATAATAATATCATAGAAACGGAATCATACATGATATTCCAGAATCTAGTCATTCAAAAAGGTTAATTTATATGAAAATTATGATTAAAAAAAATCCTTTTATCCTAATAAAAACTTTGAATCTTTATTTCCTAAATTCATTTTGGATTTATTGCGTATGAAATTCATTAATCATAATTCATAGTTCATTTTGTTTTATATGTACCCAAATATATTTTACAGGCTGTAAGAAAGGCTACAATCCACTGTAAAGTGTATTAAATCGGGTTTTTTCCTTGTTAGAATGCTTTTCAAAACAGAAGTTTCGTAAATTTGGCTTACAAATATATCCAACATTATTTTGAATGAAAGGTTTTGTAAAAATATCACATTTTCATTAAAAAACTTTTAAAATACTCAGGCGTGTTTTCAATCGCAAGACAAACACCAGTTTTTGAAACTTTATCGATAAGTAGCTATCAATATTTTTTCAAAAAATATTTAAATCACTAGAAGAAGACCTAAAAGTTGATTCTACTTACTTTTTAAGAGATCTGTGAAGTAAAAAGCCGTAGTAAAATGAATTTTAAATTCATCGGAAATTTACACCTTTTTGTTTACATTTTTCACATAACTACAAAACGTCAAACATTTACCTGGCATCGCGGATATGATGAAAACACCCTTGATTTCTTTACAAGTCCCGGCAACGATACACAGACAGAAGCCGGCAACGTTATACAAACCGTGTGGAGCACATCTCCCAGATTTAAGCTTTTTTTGGCAAATTTAAGCTTTTTTCTTCAGATTTAAGTTTTTTTCTTCCTAGTATTGGATGTAAGAGATGTTATCCTCCATCCAGAGATGCCATTCTCTACCGAGAAAAACGGAGAACGGAGAATAAAACACCCCCGTGCCGTAGCTGCAAATCATCCGGGTGAGATTTTTTGTTCCTCTCCACACATTTTTCGCACCCCGGTTTCGAAAGCCACACACACCTAAGTTCAATAGCTCCGGCGTACGACAATTTGTCACCGTAGAGCACCCCGGTGAAAACACAGAACCGACTGGTTCAAGCCACAAAAAGCAAAGACAAAAACAAACAAGATGGTGTGCATAGTAATAGCATCAACAAACGATGAATGTTTCGGGCGAGTGGTTCAGCTTCGTATGTGTTGGTAAACGCAACAAGCCAAGCCAGCTGCCGTCGCCAGCGTTGCCAACCTTCCAGATTTTTCTGGAATCTTCCAGATTTTCATGTGTCATCCAGAAATACAGACCTCATGTTGTCTGGTCCAGACTTTTCATAAATTATCCAGATTTGTTCAGAAATTTCTATAAGCTCAACGTTTTAGTAAAAAATGCTATTAAAATCCAGTAATGCTCATAACTGCAAGACTGAATTTACTGTGAAGCAGAATACAGAAGTTATTTTGACAGCTGAATGGGTCTAACCTTTCGGTTGTTCAAGCTTTCGGTCACATAATCTCAGACATTGATTATTTTCAAGGAATGAGTATAGATCCTTAGACTATAAATACAATATTGCGATTTGACAACCAAAAAAAAAAAGGTCATCACCTACAAAGATAGCCATCCAGACTTTTCCAGACATTTTTTTCAAAATCTTCCAGACTTTTCTGAAGAACAGTTGGCATCCCTGGCCGTCGCTGTCGCTCTCCGTGGTGAAAACATTTTTTCAGTGTAGTGTGTGTTTGCCCTGTACAGGCTTCCGAAAAGTACTGGCGAACGACAGTATTCTTGCGAATGTCGCACATGCACCTCGATGAAAGCTTCCCGAATATTTCTTCCCCGACAGTTTTAAAAGGAGCGGTCGGGCGATGTACAGCGATGGCTTTTTTTACCTCATGCGAGAGTTTTTTCGTGAGTATGAACGTTTTTTAAGCTTCGTGACAGTTTTCAATGCGTTGAATTTCGCATGACAGTACTACTTACTCAGTCCGACTGTAGCCGAGATTCGCTCGGGCTGAGTTGATTTCGAACGAACGTATTTTTCTTTTGCTTGAAGCTACTGCGGGTGGTGATCACCCCAATCACCCTCCCCACCCCTTTCCGCCTACCCTGCACCGGCACCAAACCACACATCACGTTACGCCTCGGTCGTATGCTGCTGCTCGGTGTGAATATATGGCTCGTTCGATCTATTCGATCCGAGCAGCAGCGCATACGATCGGGCATGGGTACGGTATGGGCACTACAGTCACCCGTGACAGTCCTGCAAAAACTGTCACGCCCTGCAGCCGACAGTTAGGATGAAATTATTTTAGAAACAGGAGGATGGGGGGATGAAAACCGAACTGTCGGTTGGGTTCGCTACAGCTTAAAGCACAACACTTTCGGCAACGCATGCTTTGAGCAGATTGTTCAGATACAGCCTGGGTTCTCGCACGTGTGTGATGTAGCCGAAGCATTACGATTCGTTACCGACGGTACAGCAGCGAACCGAGTGGTAAGGAAAACCGAGACAGTTTGTTTGGCAAGGAAAAAGCTGTCATAGCAAAGCTGTACTTTTCGGAAGCCTGGCCCTGTAGTGTTGATTTAAAGATTCTCTACAGAGGTTCCGATAAAAATCTCTGCGGTGCATTTCAGAGAATCTCTACCGAGAATCGAAAACCGAGCACGTCGGTGATTCTCGTTTGAGAAATTGCAAGCCTGCCTCCATCAACGTGAAAGGAGTGCTAACCACCATGCTTGGCATCGCTCCTCAGATTTGCCCGTTCAGAGTAAGAGCGTGTATTTTTTTCGCTGTGTTCTTCCCAAACGGAGAATCTTTAAAAAATGCTCAGTTACCTCCAGAGCGACCAAGCGTCCACCCAAGTGTGGGCAAGAGAAGCAAGCAAACTGATGAAGTGCGTTCTCGGTGCAGATAAATTCGTTCGCACTCGGGCGAAAGAGAAGCTTTACAGAAAACTCGGTTTGTCTTCATCGGTTGCGTCTGGATCGATGTTTCGAAGTGCGTCAGAATATAAAATGCAGAACATAAATCTAACGGAACTAAATTAATAACGCCAAAGGTAGTTAAGATAGAATGCTGGTGTCTTCGACAATATTGCTCTGTATAATAAAGCGCATATTTTGATATGAAATATAAAGTTTAGAGGTCCACCAATAGCAAGATATAAATCATAACTTTCTTGTTTAGCATTTTAGAGCTTAAGTTTTTTCTACAAAGTTATTTATCTTAATAAAACACACAACTTTGCTTAACATGTCAAAGTTCTACAATCTTAACCCAAGGAGATACGGTTAAATTAAAAAAAAAATACTTTACAAAAAGTTATTGTTATTACCGCGCTATTTTTTAATCTCTCCACTTTAAATTTTATATCAAAATATGCGAATTAACAACTTTGCACAAAACACCTATCTGGTCATTCCTGAGCGAGTTCCTTTAGATTGATGTTCTGCACCAGGACCAATGATTAGCTACGAAAGCTTTCTTCGGTCAAAAAATATCAAAAACATAACGGTAAAGGAAGATAAATCCTAAATTTTACGAATTGTGAAAATTTTGCAGTTTTATTACTCAAATTTGTCCCAGATCCCTGCGTAATTTTCACGGTTTGTTTAATACACAAAGATTTTTGGATAATTTTAGTAAATGTTACTTTGCGAATTGCTGCTTTTGTAAATAAATGCTACCCACGTACGATATTTAAAGTACATAAACCTAATTATACAGAAATTTGCGGATGCCCGGATATTGTGAAAAAACTACTTGGATTTTGCCCAGTTTTATCCACATTATTTGTAAAATGAAACAAGAAAATCGAATTCAGTTTAAAATTGTTTGTCGAAAATTGGATTTGTGAAAGTTTGTTTCATCAAAAATCAAACCAAAACTTTCCTTCGTATGCTTTAAACATAAATGTAACACTGCTGATGTGTTGCGACAAAAAAATGTAAGTCGTTTTTCTTCGCTAGATAAATGTCTGTAATTTCCTCAGATTTGGCCGGATATTGCTCGGTTTTTGGAATGGAAAATTTTAGATTATTTACCCGGTTTTCATCATGTTTTTTAAATAATTTTCCAGGAAGTGCCCGGCCCGGCTACGTACAAAAATATTTTATACATAAACCTACATTGGACCTCTTCGACTGATGCACTGTTCCGCACTGCATAGCGGCTTTTTTAAAGAAAACATTCCTGCATTGAAATCTTTCTGGCTTGATACACTGAGCGACACAGCAGCGTCGCTAGAGCACAATTTTCTAGCCAGCTCCTTCTCTTTTCTTTAGAGCGAGCGACGTCCACCCGACCGTCAGAGAAACCGCAATCGGGCGCACTCGGCAAAAAGATTTGTGAACGTTGATCGGCTGAGCAGTGCACTCGGAAACCGAAATGATAAAAGTGTAATTCGTTCTCTGCTCTGTTTTGTTGGCGAGGTGTTGGACAATCATGCTAACCACACCCAATTCACTCAGGAAGTTTGTTAGTTCATCTTAAATCTCTGCGCACTGTATATTATACCACAGCGCTCGTAGTAGTCGGATCGAAAATGATTTGACAGTATTTTGTTTTGGAATGTTTCCTCTATTAGTTCTGAAAATTTCATTACCATAACTTTTGTTTCAAAAAAAGTTACACCTGATGGAAGTCGCGAAATGAAAATTAAATTTGGATACCAACGTCAAAAACCTGACGTGGTCAGGTTCAAAAATCACGAAATCGTTTAAAATGGTCAAATCGACCGTGTTCAGCGTTCTCAAACGTTTCCGTGAGATGCATACTATCGATCGGCAGGTTCATACCAAGCGTCATAGTGGGACTAAGGATCGGAAACTGCATTTGAAGGTGTTGAGAACGATCAAGGCGAGCCCAGGGCAATCGAGCTATGACATCGCCAAGAAATTCAATGCCTACCGGTGCACCGACAGAAGGATTCGTCTGCACGAAGAAATACGATCTTATCCGGCCAGTAAGCAAGTTATTTTTCCGTTAAAGTGCAACAAAAGACCTACATTTTGAATACAAAGCATTTTTATTTCGTTAACAAAGCTCCGAGGTAGACCCGTTTTAATGCGTCCAGATTTAAGATGAACTATGCTTTATATTTTAAACTAGGGTAACCGTTGTCATGATTTACAAATAGATTTTATTTATATACTTTCCCAGATTTTATCCCGAAACATGGAAGATGAAAACAGTTTAGTTGTTGTTCTTAATTCACTGGTCCCGAACTGCCAACTTCCTCAAAAGGAAGTCACGTTCCTGTCTCCGTATCAACAGAGTTAGTTGGTTGCCTAGCTAGCTGACTTTATAGCAGCTAGCTACCCCGGTCAAGAAGATAAAGTTGTAAGGACATAAAACAGAGCAGCCAGGAACCCGAAAGTGTCCCCGGCCGGACTGGAGGGTTGCTTGGATCGGGGGGAAAAATGCGACTAATAATTTCGCACCCCAACAAGTCATAGCAAGCAACACCTTCTTCCTTCCTGTTTAGTAGGCACTGGCTGGTCCAGTCTGGAAGCAGTTGTCGTTGACAAATTTTTCTGCAACGATAAACAAGGTAAAGCTTCGAGACATCATAGCCTACTACCAACAACGGAGTAAGGCGTCGTTTGAAAACAGAGGTTTACTGACATTTTAGTACCCATTAATAATGTTGGGCTTTATTCATTAAATTTTTGAGGGGAAAAATCGGTGAATTCAGTTTAATAAGTTCGCAACTGAGATTTTTTTTTCCTTCCATCGAGTCTTCTTTCCACAACCAAGGGAATAAAAACAGATTGAGCAAACAAATTAAGTTGAAAAAGTAATTTTCATTATCCCACCGACAACGGGGGGATTCCTGGGGTCTAATTTTAGGGCTTCAGGGTAGTATTCAAATTTTCCTTCCATTTTAAAAACAAACAGAAAAAAATAATCACAAAGAAAGAAGGAAAATCCGCCGCCCAGTGGCCTTGGATAAGTTCACAGCCAACAAACGGGAGCTGGTTCGGTTTTTACACCAGTTGCAAATATTATCCGGAGTGCTCGAAAAACCACCACGGACCACAAATGGAACCACAGACTGCACAGCTCTGGTTTAGTAGAGTCGAGGTTTGTGCAATAGAAATGACTTTATGGGCTACAATTTGCTTGACGCTTCTCTGCAATCTGCAAAGTGATTTTTTTTTTAGAAATCTGAAAATCTGTAAAAACAAAACCTGAAATAAGATAATCATGCTGCAAAAAGATATTGACATGAAAATTCGATTAATCGATTTGTCGACTTGACAATTGAACAATTTATCGATATGCCGATTTTTAAATTTGTCAATTTGTCGATCAATCGATTTGTACATTTCTTTGGAGTTTTTTCAAAGTTTTATCCATAAGTTTATTGTAGTTAAGTATAACTTAACTAACGTACAAATATCATTAGATTTGAGATTGTCAAATGAAAAGCTAAATCATTAAAAGGCTCATAATAACAAAAAGGAAAAAACTTCGCTAATAACTTTCAAGTTTCAATTCGCTTCGACTGCCTTCGATTTGTCGATTTGTCAATTTGTCAATTCGTCGATTTTTCGATTTGTCGATTTTTCGATTTGTCGATTTGTCGATTTGTCGATTTGTCGATTTGTCGATTTGTCGATTTGTTGATTTGTAAATTTGTCGATTTATCGATTTATCGATTTGTCGATTTGTCATTTTTTTGATTTTTCGATTTGTCGATTTGTCGATTTGTCCATTTGTCCATTTGTTTATTTGTCCATTTGTCGATTTGTCGATTTATTGATTTGTCAATTTGTGGATTTGTCAATTTGTCAATTTGTCAATTTGTCAATTTGTCAATTTGTCAATTTGTCAATTTGTCAATTTGTCAATTTGTCAATTTGTCAATTTGTCAATTTGTCAATTTGTCAATTTGTCAATTTGTCAATTTGTCAATTTGTCAATTTGTCAATTTGTCAATTGGTCAATTTGTCAATTTGTCAATTTGTCAATTTGTCAATTTGTCAATTTGTCAATTTGTCAATTTGTCAATTTGTCAATTTGTCAATTTTTCAATTTGTCGATTTGTCGATTTGTCGAATTGTCGATTTGTCAATTTGTCAATTTGTCAATTTGTCGATTTGTCAATTTGTCAATTTTTCAATTTGTCGATTTGTCGATTTGTCGAATTGTCGATTTGTCAATTTGTCAATTTGTCAATTTGTCAATTTGTCAATTTGTCAATTTGTCAATTTGTCAATTTGTCAATTTGTCAATTTGTCAATTTGTCAATTTGTCAATTTGTCAATTTGTCAATTTGTCAATTTGTCAATTGGTCAATTTGTCAATTTGTCAATTTGTCAATTTGTCAATTTGTCAATTTGTCAATTTGTCAATTTGTCAATTTGTCAATTTGTCAATTGTCAATTTGTCAATTTGTCAATTTGTTAATTTGTCAATTTGTCAATTTGTGAATTTGTGAATTTGTGAATTTGTCAATTTGTCAATTTGTCAATTTGTCAATTTGTCAATTTGTCAATTTGTCAATTTGTCAATTTGTCAATTTGTCAATTTGTCAATTTGTCAATTTGTCAATTTGTCAATTTGTCAATTTGTCAATTTGTCAATTTGTCAATTTGTCAATCTGTCGATTTGTCGATTTGTCGATTTGTCAATTTGTCGATTTGTCGATTTGTCGTGTTGTCGATTTGTCGATTTGTCGATTTGTCGATTTGTCGATTTGTCGATTTGTCGATTTGTCGATTTGTCGACTTGTCGATTTGTCGATTTGCGTTTTGTTGATTTGTCGATTTGTTGATTTGTTGATTTTTCGATTTTTTGATTTGTCGATTTGTCGATTTGTCGATTTTTCAATTTGTCGATTTGTCGTTTTGTCGTTTTGTCGATTTGTCGGTTTGTCGATTTGTCGATTTGTCGATTTACGTTTGTAATATATGATGAAATTTTCTAATGTACGTTGTTCATTTATAGTAATAGCCAAGCAGTCTTTATAATTCAAACATAGAAATTCATTGCTTGTCCTACGTTTTGGTGCTTAATGGCATCATCTTCAAGGAACATCGGTTTTATTCTTTGTTAATTTGATTGAAATAAGTCTCATTGAAACATTGCTGGTCGATCGATAGTTTTAACGTGAGAAAGAGATTTTGGTCGTTTATTTACGGCGGACACAAGATACTGGTTTGCTTTATATTTTAATGATTTTTGATGGATGCATACCTCAGTGGAGATTTAGTTGTGTATTTGGTGATAAGTACAAAATTATATTATCAATCACATCAATGGTTTTAATCTTTTATTTTAAAATTCAGATGTTATTAGTCTCGTGGACTAAAACGCCAAGATGAAAATTTATTACCCCCTGATAAAATTTGTTAGCTTCAGTCTGCATGATGGAATTTCACGATTGTTACAGTACCAAACACAGGGCATCGATTGCCAAAATTGTTTCGTTGCACCGCGGTGCAAAACTGCTTCCAAAATTTTCTCTGATGTAGGTGCCTGAAAAGTTTATCTGACCGCTTGCTCTCGAATCGAACAGCACGAAATGATAAATGTTTCCAAACCAATAAAATTGGCCACGGTCGACAACTTTTCAGCTGTCTGGCCAGATTAACATTTTCACCCAACGGCCACCATCATGGATATCATCAGAAAATGGAGGGCGGAGTCAGGCATTATTGGGGGAGGACAAGTTAAGGAGGCTCCCGGGATTATCTAGAAATCGATATCCACGGTTTGAGCTTTCGTATCTCCCTCCAGGGGGAAAGTGGAGTGGAAATGGCAAAAATAGCACTTGACAGCCGGCAGAATTCAAGAGCATCTGATAATTGTGTTCCAAAGGCCCTCCTCCTCTTCTCTTAGCTGTAGCCCTTCATCAACGCACCCATTCGATGAATCTTCCCCCATAGTTTGAACAATGAATGGTTTCGCCCCGAACCACAATCAAAAGTTGCCTGTGTAAGATCCGGTGTTTTTGGTTTGGATTCGAGTTCAAGCTGGAATTGTCGCAAACAAGGTCATAAAATACCGGATATATTTTGAAGCGACAATTCCATTTTTGCTGCCAGCTTCCAAATTTAAACTTTTTCCTGAGCTGAATGAAGGCGAGGCAACTTTTGCTAACAGGGGAGGGGTTCACCTTAGTTGACTTTTTTTGCTCTGTTCGATTTTGAATTTTCGTTCCAGCTTTTAGATTCGATGAAGATAAAAGGCTAAAGTTGTCCATTTGCGAAAGTCACAGGCAAAATCCATCCCAGGGGCTAAGTGTTATTAATTTTCAGCTGCAGGAAACTACCCAACTTTTCACTTTGTTTCGAATCGAGGTTTTCAATTATGAGTTTTTTTTTCGTTACAATTTTTTGCAATCAACGACTTTAAGAGGAATTTTTCAATATGGTTCCAAAATCTCTAAGATAACTCCAAACGAAATCTTATCTGAAATTCTAAATTTCAAAACATAAAACAGAAATTAAATCAAGGCCTCGAACTACCAATAAAATATCACAAGTCGAGCAATCAATCAAATCGACAAATCGACTAGTTGAAGAATAAAAATATCGACAAATCCAAAAATTTACAAATCGATCCATCGACTATCTGATGAGTCAAAACTCCACAAATTTACAAATCGATAAAAAGATAAATCGGAAAATCAATAAATCGATAAATCGTTAAATCGATAAATCGATAAATCAATAAATCGATAAATCGATAAATCGATAAATCGATAAATCGATAAATCGATAAATCGATAAATCGATAAATCGAAAAATCGTTAAATCGTTGAATCGTTGAATCGATAAATAGATAAATCGATTAATCGAAAAATCCATAAATCGAAAAATCGATAAATCGATAAATCTATAAATCGATAAATCGATTAATCGAAAAATCGAAAAATCGAAAAATCGAAAAATCGAAAAATCGAAAAATCGAAAAATCAAAAAATCGAAAAATGAAAAATCGAAAAATCGAAAAATCGATAAATCGATAAATCGATAAATCGATAAATCGATAAATCGATAAATCGATAAATCGATAAATCGATAAATCGATAAATCGATAAATCGATAAATCGATAAATCGATAAATCGATAAATCGATAAATCGATAAATCGATAAATCGATAAATCGATAAACCGATAAATCGATAAATCGATAAATCGATAAATCGATAAATCGATAAATCGATAAATCGATAAATTGATAAATCGATAAATCGATAAATCGATAAATCGATAAATCGATAAATCGATAAATCGATAAATCGATAAATCGATAAATCGATAAATCGATAAATCGATAAATCGATAAATCGATAAATCGATAAATCGATAAATTGATAAATCGATAAATCGATAAATCGATAAATCGATAAATCGATAAATCGATAAATCGATAAATCGATAAATAGATAAATCGATAAATCGATTAATAAATAAATCGATAATTCGATAAATCGATAAATCGATAAATCGATAAATCGATAAACCGTTAAAGAACATTTTTCAAATTGACTAGTAAAATTAAACTCGAAATTGCCTTTTTATGTATTGATTCTAGAAAATCTGTCATGCATTTTGACGAAAAATTATGAATTTGCGCCACTGTTGCGGCATCAACATCTGATAAAATTGTTGATTCACTTTGCACCAGCCTTCGAGTGGTAACAAAACGGTTCACTTACATATCATTAATCCGGATTGGTGGATCTCGTTTTGTCGTGCTTCTCGAGGGCATCGGAAATTTCACCATCAACTTTGTGGCCTGTTGATCGGTTTTCGGTTTTATTACGGCTTTTATTTGTGTACACTCTTCCCTGTTCTTTTTCCTCGGGCGTTACCATGTGTGACTGGAATGGTGCATCTCCATAGGGTATTTTAACAGAGAAGATTTCAATCGACTTTAAACTTTTTTAATTACCGATGCGGTGTGATCTCTTAAGGGAATGCGTTATTACTAATTAAGTGGAATCGAAATGTTAAAAAGGTAATCACTACTCCTCCGTTAATAGCTGTTGAGAATTTATTGACAATGTAGAAGAGTTGTTCTGGATTTGCAAACCTTCCGGTGAATAAATTTCCACTAATTGACCATTTCCACAACATTTCACACATCTGGATCGGTCCCAAGGAATTTCACCAGAAAACGAGTTCACCGAAAAACATCTGTTAGAATTGCCTTCTCATGCCGAATGGGTCAACCCGTTGCTTGCTTGCCTTCTCCAAAATCAAACAGAACGAGCAGACGACGAACGGCAAATTAATCATCATAACTCGTGCGGGGCCCCATTTTCATTACCAACCGGGCGTGGCTAAGTAAGTTAGCCCGGTATTAGCAAATTTTGAGCAGCGAATTGCACAAGATGGTTACATGGTTTATGGCTTTCTTTGGGCCGGAATTTTGCTCTCCTGAATAGTAGCAGGCACACCACGGTCGGGTAATTATAAACGATGAATGAATCAAGATAAAAGGTTTTTGTTGGATCGTTTCGAGGAGGGAGTTTGCTTTTTGTTACCTAGTAGGTATATGTATTTCACATTAAAAAATGAGAGCTGGAAGGCATTTTTAAGAAATTCGGTAGAAAAATAATTCAAAAATATTCCCAATCATCAATTTGTTTAACATTAACTAGAAACTAATTCAAAATTGTCTCGAAATGTTCCCAAAATTGATTCATCATTTTCTAAAATTATGTACTATCAAAATTGCTTCAAATTTAATTCAAATTCAATTCAAAACTGTCATTTTTGTCATATTTTTCTTTTTTGTCATTTATATCATTTTTGTCATTTTTGTCATTTTTGTCATTTTTGTCATTTTTGTCATTTTTGTCATTTTTGCCATTTTTGTCATTTTTGCCATTTTTGTCATTTTTGTCATTTTTGTCATTTTTGTCGTTTTTGTCGTTTTTGTCATTTATGTCATTGTTGTCATTTTTGTCATTTTTGTCATTTTTGTCATTTTTGTCATTTTTGTCATTTTTGTCATTTTTGTCATTTTTGTCATTTTTGTCATTTTTGGCATTTTTGTCATTTTTGTCATTTTTGTCGATTTTGTCATTTTTGTCATTTTTGTCATTTTTGTCATTTTTGTCATTTTTGTCATTTTTGTTATTTTTGTAACTTTTGTAATTTTTGTCATTTTTGCCATTTTTGTCGATTTTGTCATTTTTGTCATTTTTGGCATTTTTGTCATTTTTTTCATTTTTGTCATTTTTGTCATTTTTGTCATTTTTGTCATTTTTGTCATTTTTGTCATTTTTGTCATTTTTGTCATTTTTGTCATTTTTGTCATTTTTGTCATTTTTGTCATTTTTGTCATTTTTGTCATTTTTGTCATTTTTGTCATTTTTGTCATTTTTGTCATTTTTGTCATTTTTGTCATTTTTGTCATTTTTGTCATTTTTGTCATTTTTGTCATTTTTGTCATTTTTGTCATTTTTGTCATTTTTGTCATTTTTGTCATTTTTGTCATTTTTGTCATTTTTGTAATTTTTGTAATTTTTGTCATTTTTGTCATTTTTGTCATTTTTGTCATTGTTGTCATTTTTGTCATTTTGTCATTTTTGTCTTTTTTGTCATTTTTGTCATTTTTGTCATTTTTGTCATTTTTGTCATTTTTGTCATTTTTGTCATTTTTGTCATTTTTGTCATTTTTGTCATTTTTGTCATTTTTGTCATTTTTGTCATTTTTGTCATTTTTGTCATTTTTGTCATTTTTGTCATTTTTGTCATTTTTGTCATTTTTGTCATTTTTGTCATTTTTGTCATTTTTGTCATTTTTGTCATTTTTGTCATTTTTGTCATTTTTGTCATTTTTGTCATTTTTGTCATTTTTGTCATTTTTGTCATTTTTGTCATTTTTGTCATTTTTGTCATTTTTGTCATTTTTGTCATTTTTGTCATTTTTGTCATTTTTGTCATTTTTGTCATTTTTGTCATTTTTGTCATTTTTGTCATTTTTGTCATTTTTGTCATTTTTGTCATTTTTGTCATTTTTGTCATTTTTGTCATTTTTGTCATTTTTGTCATTTTTGTCATTTTTGTCATTTTTGTCATTTTTGTCATTTTTGTCATTTTTGTCATTTTTGTCATTTTTGTCATTTTTGTCATTTTTGTCATTTTTGTCATTTTTGTCATTTTTGTCATTTTTGTCATTTTTGTCATTTTTGTCATTTTTGTCATTTTTGTCATTTTTGTCATTTTTGTCATTTTTGTCATTTTTGTCATTTTTGTCATTTTTGTCATTTTTGTCATTTTTGTCATTTTTGTCATTTTTGTCATTTTTGTCATTTTTGTCATTTTTGTCATTTTTGTCATTTTTGTCATTTTTGTCATTTTTGTCATTTTTGTCATTTTTGTCATTTTTGTCATTTTTGTCATTTTTGTCATTTTTGTCATTTTTGTCATTTTTGTCATTTTTGTCATTTTTGTCATTTTTGTCATTTTTGTCATTTTTGTCATTTTTGTCATTTTTGTCATTTTTGTCATTTTTGTCATTTTTGTCATTTTTGTCATTTTTGTCATTTTTGTCATTTTTGTCATTTTTGTCATTTTTGTCATTTTTGTCATTTTTGTCATTTTTGTCATTTTTGTCATTTTTGTCATTTTTGTCATTTTTGTCATTTTTGTCATTTTTGTCATTTTTGTCATTTTTGTCATTTTTGTCATTTTTGTCATTTTTGTCATTTTTGTCATTTTTGTCATTTTTGTCATTTTTTTCATTTTTTTCATTGTTGTCATTTTTGTCATTTTTTTCATTGTTGTCATTTTTGTCATTTTTGTCATTTTTGTCATTTTTGTCATTTTTGTCATTTTTGTCATTTTTGTCATTTTTGTCATTTTTGTCATTTTTGTCATTTTTGTCATTTTTGTCATTTTTGTCATTTTTGTCATTTTTGTCATTTTTGTCATTTTTGTCATTTTTGTCATTTTTGTCATTTTTGTCATTTTTGTCATTTTTGTCATTTTTGTCATTTTTGTCATTTTTGTCATTTTTGTCATTTTTGTCATTTTTGTCATTTTTGTCATTTTTGTCATTTTTGTCATTTTTGTCATTTTTGTCATTTTTGTCATTTTTGTCATTTTCGTCATTTTTGTCATTTGTGTCATTTGTGTCATTTTTTTCATTTTTGTCATTTTTGTCATTTTTGCCATTTTTGTCATTTTTGTCATTTTTGTCATTTTTGTCATTTTTGTCATTTTTGTCATTTTTGTCATTTTTGTCATTTTTGTCATTTTTGTCATTTTTGTCATTTTTGTCATTTTTGTCATTTTTGTCATTTTTGTCATTTTTGTCATTTTTGTCATTTTTGTCATTTTTGTCATTTTTGTCATTTTTGTCATTTTTGTCATTTTTGTCATTTTTGTCATTTTTGTCATTTTTGTCATTTTTGTCATTTTTGTCATTTTTGTCATTTTTGTCATTTTTGTCATTTTTGTCATTTTTGTCATTTTTGTCATTTTTGTCATTTTTGTCATTTTTGTCATTTTTGTCATTTTTGTCATTTTTGTCATTTTTGTCATTTTTGTCATTTTTGTCATTTTTGTCATTTTTGTCATTTTTGTCATTTTTGTCATTTTTGTCATTTTTGTCATTTTTGTCATTTTTGTCATTTTTGTCATTTTTGTCATTTTTGTCATTTTTGTCATTTTTGTCATTTTTGTCATTTTTGTCATTTTTGTCATTTTTGTCATTTTTGTCATTTTTGTCATTTTTGTCATTTTTGTCATTTTTGTCATTTTTGTCATTTTTGTCATTTTTGTCATTTTTGTCATTTTTGTCATTTTTGTCATTTTTGTCATTTTTGTCATTTTTGTCATTTTTGTCATTTTTGTCATTTTTGTCATTTTTGTCATTTTTGTCATTTTTGTCATTTTTGTCATTTTTGTCACTTTTTGTCATTTTTGTCATTTTTTGCCATTTTTGACATTTTTGTCATTTTTGTCGTTTTTGTCATTTTTGTCATTTTTGTCATTTTTGTCATTTTTGTCGTTTTTGTCATTTTTGTCATTTTTGTCATTTTTGTCATTTTTGTCATTTTTGTCATTTTTGTCATTTTTGTCATTTTT
Organism: Uranotaenia lowii; assembly: GCF_029784155.1. NCBI lineage: Eukaryota > Metazoa > Arthropoda > Insecta > Diptera > Culicidae > Uranotaenia > Uranotaenia lowii. Next base: position 28,453,073 of record NC_073692.1, read on the forward strand.
GTCATTTTTGTCATTTTTGTCTTTTTTGTCATTTTTGTCATTTTTGTCATTTTTGTCATTTTTGTCATTTTTGTCATTTTTGTCATTTTTGTCATTTTTGTCATTTTTGTCATTTTTGTCATTTTTGTCATTTTTGTCATTTTTGTCATTTTTGTCATTTTTGTCATTTTTGTCATTTTTGTCATTTTTGTCATTTTTTTCATTTTTTTCATTTTTTTCATTGTTGTCATTTTTGTCATTTTTGTCATTTTTGTCATTTTTGTCATTTTTGTCATTTTTGTCATTTTTGTCATTTTTGTCATTTTTGTCATTTTTGTCATTTTTGTCATTTTTGTCATTTTTGTCATTTTTGTCATTTTTGTCATTTTTGTCATTTTTGTCATTTTTGTCATTTTTGTCATTTTTGTCATTTTTGTCATTTTTGTCATTTTTGTCATTTTTGTCATTTTTGTCATTTTTGTCATTTTTGTCATTTTTGTCATTTTTGTCATTTTTGTCATTTTTGTCATTTTTGTCATTTTTGTCATTTTTGTCATTTTTGTCATTTTTGTCATTTTTGTCATTTTTGTCATTTTTGTCATTTTTGTCATTTTTGTCATTTTTTGCCATTTTTGACATTTTTGTCATTTTTGTCATTTTTGTCACTTTTTGTCATTTTTGTCATTTTTTGCCATTTTTGACATTTTTGTCATTTTTGTCGTTTTTGTCATTTTTGTCATTTTTGTCATTTTTGTCATTTTTGTCGTTTTTGTCATTTTTGTCATTTTTGTCATTTTTGTCATTTTTGTCATTTTTGTCATTTTTGTCATTTTTGTCATTTTTGTCATTTTTGTCATTTTTGTCATTTTTGTCATTTTTGTCATTTTTGTCATTTTTGTCATTTTTGTCATTTTTGTCATTTTTGTCATTTTTGTCATTTTTGTCATTTTTGTCATTTTTGTCATTTTTGTCATTTTTGTCATTTTTGTCATTTTTGTCATTTTTGTCATTTTTGTCATTTTTGTCATTTTTGTCATTTTTGTCATTTTTGTCATTTTTGTCATTTTTGTCATTTTTGTCATTTTTGTCATTTTTTTCATTTTTTTCATTGTTGTCATTTTTGTCATTTTTTTCATTTTTTTCATTGTTGTCATTTTTGTCATTTTTGTCATTTTTGTCATTTTTGTCATTTTTGTCATTTTTGTCATTTTTGTCATTTTTGTCATTTTTGTCATTTTTGTCATTTTTGTCATTTTTGTCATTTTTGTCATTTTTGTCATTTTTGTCATTTTTGTCATTTTTGTCATTTTTGTCATTTTTTGTCATTTTTGTCATTTTTGTCATTTTTGTCATTTTTGTCATTTTTGTCATTTTTGTCATTTTTGTCATTTTTGTCATTTTTGTCATTTTTGTCATTTTTGTCATTTTTGTCATTTTTGTCATTTTTGTCATTTTTGTCATTTTTGTCATTTTTGTCATTTTTGTCATTTTTGTCATTTTTGTCATTTTTGTCATTTTTGTCATTTTTGTCATTTTCGTCATTTTTGTCATTTGTGTCATTTGTGTCATTTTTTTCATTTTTTTCATTTTTGTCATTTTTGTCATTTTTGCCATTTTTGTCATTTTTGTCATTTTTGTCATTTTTGTCATTTTTGTCATTTTTGTCATTTTTGTCATTTTTGTCATTTTTGTCATTTTTGTCATTTTTGTCATTTTTGTCATTTTTGTCATTTTTGTCATTTTTGTCATTTTGTCATTTTTGTCATTTTTGTCATTTTTGTCATTTTTGTCATTTTTGTCATTTTTGTCATTTTTGTCATTTTTGTCATTTTTGTCATTTTTGTCATTTTTGTCATTTTTGTCATTTTTGTCATTTTTGTCATTTTTGTCATTTTTGTCATTTTTGTCATTTTTGTCATTTTTGTCATTTTTGTCATTTTTGTCATTTTTGTCATTTTTGTCATTTTTGTCATTTTTGTCATTTTTGTCATTTTTGTCATTTTTGTCATTTTTGTCATTTTTGTCATTTTTGTCATTTTTGTCATTTTTGTCATTTTTGTCATTTTTGTCATTTTTGTCATTTTTGTCATTTTTGTCATTTTTGTCATTTTTGTCATTTTTGTCATTTTTGTCATTTTTGTCATTTTTGTCATTTTTGTCATTTTTGTCATTTTTGTCATTTTTGTCATTTTTGTCATTTTTGTCATTTTTGTCATTTTTGTCATTTTTGTCATTTTTGTCATTTTGTCATTTTTGTCATTTTTGTCATTTTTGTCATTTTTGTCATTTTTGTCATTTTTGTCATTTTTGTCATTTTTGTCATTTTTGTCATTTTTGTCATTTTTGTCATTTTTGTCATTTTTGTCATTTTTGTCATTTTTGTCATTTTTGTCATTTTTGTCATTTTTATCATTTTTGTCATTTTTGTCATTTTTGTCATTTTTGTCATTTTTGTCATTTTTGTCATTTTTGTCATTTTTGTCATTTTTGTCATTTTTGTCATTTTTGTCATTTTTGTCATTTTTGTCATTTTTGTCATTTTTGTCATTTTTGTCATTTTTGTCATTTTTGTCATTTTTGTCACTTTTTGTCATTTTTGTCATTTTTTGCCATTTTTGACATTTTTGTCATTTTTGTCATTTTTGTCATTTTTTGTCATTTTTGTCATTTTTGTCATTTTTGTCATTTTTGTCATTTTTGTCATTTTTGTCATTTTTGTCATTTTTGTCATTTTTGTCATTTTTGTCATTTTTGTCATTTTTGTCATTTTTGTCATTTTTGTCATTTTTGTCATTTTTGTCATTTTTGTCATTTTTGTCATTTTTGTCATTTTTGTCATTTTTGTCATTTTTGTCATTTTTGTCATTTTTGTCATTTTTGTCATTTTTGTCATTTTTGTCATTTTTGTCATTTTTGTCATTTTTGTCATTTTTGTCATTTTTGTCATTTTTGTCATTTTTGTCATTTTTGTCATTTTTGTCATTTTTGTCATTTTTGTCATTTTTGTCATTTTTGTCATTTTTGTCATTTTTGTCATTTTTGTCATTTTTGTCATTTTTGTCATTTTTGTCATTTTTGTCATTTTTGTCATTTTTGTCATTTTTGTCATTTTTGTCATTTTTGTCATTTTTGTCATTTTTGTCATTTTTGTCATTTTTGTCATTTTTGTCATTTTTGTCATTTTTGTCATTTTTGTCATTTTTGTCATTTTTGTCATTTTTGTCATTTTTGTCATTTTTGTCATTTTTGTCATTTTTGTCATTTTTGTCATTTTTGTCATTTTTGTCATTTTTGTCATTTTTGTCATTTTTGTCATTTTTGTCATTTTTGTCATTTTTGTCATTTTTGTCATTTTTGTCATTTTTGTCATTTTTGTCATTTTTGTCATTTTTGTCATTTTTGTCATTTTTTTCATTTTTTTCATTTTTTTCATTGTTGTCATTTTTGTCATTTTTGTCATTTTTGTCATTTTTGTCATTTTTGTCATTTTTGTCATTTTTGTCATTTTTGTCATTTTTGTCATTTTTGTCATTTTTGTCATTTTTGTCATTTTTGTCATTTTTGTCATTTTTGTCATTTTTGTCATTTTTGTCATTTTTGTCATTTTTGTCATTTTTGTCATTTTTGTCATTTTTGTGATTTTTGTGATTTTTGTCATTTTTGTCATTTTTGTCATTTTTGTCATTTTTGTCATTTTTGTCATTTTTGTCATTTTTGTCATTTTTGTCATTTTTGTCATTTTTGTCATTTTTGTCATTTTTGTCATTTTTGTCATTTTTGTCATTTTTGTCATTTTTGTCATTTTTGTCATTTTTGTCATTTTTGTCATTTTTGTCATTTTTGTCATTTTTGTCATTTTTGTCATTTTTGTCATTTTTGTCATTTTTGTCATTTTTGTCATTTTTGTCATTTTTGTCATTTTTGACATTTTTGACATTTTTGTCATTTTTGTCATTTTTGTCATTTTTGTCATTTTTGTCATTTTTGTCATTTTTGTCATTTTTGTCATTTTTGTCATTTTTGTCATTTTTGACATTTTTGTCATTTTTGTCATTTTTGTCATTTTTGTCATTTTTGTCTTTTTTGTCATTTTTGTCATTTTTGTAATTTTTGTCATTTTTGTCATTTTTGTCATTTTTGTCATTTTTGTCATTTTTGTCATTTTTGTCATTTTTGTCATTTTTGTCATTTTTGTCATTTTTGTCATTTTTGTCATTTTTGTCATTTTTGTCATTTTTGTCATTTTTGTCATTTTTGTCATTTTTGTCATTTTTGTCA
>NC_073692.1:28457829-28591884 GCF_029784155.1 Uranotaenia lowii
AATTTTGACAATTTTGACAATTTTGACAATTTTGACAATTTTGACAATTTTGACAATTTTGACAATTTTGACAATTTTGACAATTTTGACAATTTGCTTTGACAATTTTGACAATTTTCGACAATTTTGACAATTTTGACAATTTTGACAATTTTGACAATTTTGACAATTTTGACAATTTTGACAATTTTGACAATTTGACAATTTTGACAATTTTGACAATTTTGACAATTTTGACAATTTTGACAATTTTGACAATTTTGACAATTTTGACAATTTTGACAATTTTGACAATTTTGACAATTTTGACAATTTTGACAATTTTGACAATTTTGACAATTTTGACAATTTTGACAATTTTGACAATTTTGACAATTTTGACAATTTTGACAATTTTGACAATTTTGACAATTTTGACAATTTTGACAATTTTGACAATTTTGACAATTTTGACAATTTTGACAATTTTGACAATTTTGACAATTTTGACAATTTTGACAATTTTGACAATTTTGACAATTTTGACAATTTTGACAATTTTGACAATTTTGACAATTTTGACAATTTTGACAATTTTGACAATTTTGACAATTTTGACAATTTTGACAATTTTGACAATTTTGACAATTTTGACAATTTTGACAATTTTGACAATTTTGACAATTTTGACAATTTTGACAATTTTGACAATTTTGACAATTTTGACAATTTTGACAATTTTTGACAATTTTGACAATTTTGACAATTTTGACAATTTTGACAATTTTGACAATTTTGAAAATTTTGAAATTTTGACAATTTTGACAATTTTGACAATTTTGACAATTTTGACAATTTTGACAATTTTGACAATTTTGACAATTTTTACAATTTTGACAATTTTGACAATTTTGACAATTTTGACAATTTTGACAATTTTGACAATTTTGACAATTTTGACAATTTTGACAATTTTGACAATTTTGACAATTTTGACAATTTTGACAATTTTGACAATTTTGACAATTTTGACAATTTTGACAATTTTTGACAATTTTGACAACTTTGACAATTTTGACAATTTTGACAATTTTGACAATTTTGACAATTTTGACAATTTTGACAATTTTGACAATTTTGACAATTTTGACAATTTTGACAATTTTGACAATTTTGACAATTTTGACAATTTTGACAATTTTGACAATTTTGACAATTTTGACAATTTTGACAATTTTGACAATTTTGACAATTTTGACAATTTTGACAATTTTGACAATTTTGACAATTTTGACAATTTTGACAATTTTGACAATTTTGACAATTTTGACAATTTTTACAATTTTGACAATTTTGACAATTTTTAAAATAATACAAATGTTCATTTCAAGGCAAACTTCCGATAGAAATTTCTTTCAAACATTTTAACAACAAAAAACCGGTTCAAGGTAGTTCATCCAGCGATGAGTTTGTGTATTTTTGTTTCGATTTATCAAATGTTCTACAAACAATGAATGTTACTTGTTGTTACATTTGAACCTGCTTTTGTTTTGCATGCATCGTTTATTCGCTTTCGTACATTTCTGTTCTCATATCGTTTCTTCTTAAAAAAGCCAAAAACCTTTCCGTTTCGACTCGCTGCTGACCCAGCTGACTGTCTGATATACTTATAACCTTTGGTATCTTCTTCATTTTGCTAATGTAACCAATGACTGGAATTTATATACGTTGACAACATTATAGATATATCTCTTACAATAGGTTCTTTAGTTTAAGTTTAAGTGTTTGTTTCCTTTTTTTTTTGTTAATGTGAGTTGTTTGTTTTGACTTCCTAAATCGTAATGGATTTTTGTTTTGCTCAATGATTTCACTAGATGAAAATGCTCACGTTGCTTAAAAAGTGTCTCTCCATTTTTCCGTTGCGGTTGTTTAAAGTAGTTTTTTTTTTTGTTTTGACATTCCTCCCTCCGAGGGTTGAATTTCCTAATTGAATAAATTAGCTACCAATTTACTTGTTTGAATACTGTTCTTATTTAGTTTAATTTTGGTTTCGTTTATAATTAAATAGCCACCAATAGATTTTTTACCCATTTTTAACTGTCTGCTTCAGAACAACGTTTTTTGTCCAGTGTCGAATTTTTATAAGATTTTATGTTGTTTTTTTGTAAAAGCTGTAAAATTTTGTTTATCTTTGTTGAAAATTTTGCTGCTGAAATCATAGAAAAAATCGTTTCCTGTTAAAGTTCAACTCAATTCACTGTTTCATTCCGTTTTTTCTTGGTTTGACAATTTGAATGTTTACATTTGTGTTTTGATTTTGCTTACCAACTAAACGTGATGATTTTGTTTTCAAAAATATGAATGTGAGATTGTATGAGTGAGTTTGTTTGTTTATTGTTAACGTTACCTTTCTTTAACATTTGTTTTAACACGAGTCGTTTCTTCTACCCAATTGTTATGTTAGCTGATTTTTTTTTAAATTTACCTACATTCAATCTAGTTGATCCGCCTAGAGGATCTGAGCCCATCTTTTTGGGATCAACCAAGATTCGAGATCGTTAATACTTTTTAACTGTGTCTGTGTAGTTTGGTTTTTGATTTTTTTTTTCGTCATTAAATTCCACTTTTATTAAACACTCTATTTATTTATCAACATTAAACTTTATTTTCTTTTCTATAATAAGGCCTCCTTTGATTTCTTGCTGCTTCCGCTTGTTCGTTTTATGTTTTGTTTATATATGTTTCTGACAGATGTTCTTTGAATGGGAGAAAGTTTCGGGTGCAAAACACCATGGTTACTATGATTAAAAAATGACAAAAGGAGAGAGTTATTGGAAATGGAGTTCGGTAAAAAAACTTGAACAAAAAGAATACAGAATCTAGAATCATTATTCAGCAATATAGAATCGAGAATCCAGGAGATGGAATCTTTCAACATCTAGAATCTAGAATCTAGAATTTAGAATCTAATCTAATCGAGAATCTAAAATTTTGAATCCAGAATAAAGAATCTAGAATATAAAATCTAGAACCTAGAATCTAAAATTTTGAATTCAGAATCTAGAATCCAGAATGTAGAGTCTAGAATCTCGAATCTAGAATCTAGAATCTAGAATCTAGATTCTAGATTCTAGATTCTAGATTCTAGATTTTAGATTCTAGATTCTAGATTCTAGATTCTAGATTCTAGATTCTAGATTCTAGATTCTGGATTCTTAATTCGAGATTCTATGCTCTAGATTCTAAATTCTAGATTCTAGATTCTAGGATCTAGATTCTTGACTCTAGATCCTAGATTCTAGATATTAGATTCTAGATTCTAGATTCTAGATTCTAGATTCTAGTTTCTAGATTCAAGATTCTAGATTCTTGATTCTGGATTCTAGATTCTAGATTCTAAATACTAGATTCTAGATTCAAGATTCCAGATTCCAGATTCTAGATTCTAGATTCTGGATTCTAAATTCTAAATTCCAGATTCTAGATTCTAGATTCTAGATTCTAGATTCTAGATTCTAGATTCTAGATTCTAGATTCTAGATTCTAGATTCTAGATTCTAGATTCTAGATTCTAGATTCTAGATTCTAGATTCAAGAATCTAGATTCCAGTTTCGAGATTCTAGAAACTGGAATCTAGATTCTTGAATCTAGAATCTAGAATCTAGAATCTAGAATCTAGAATCTAGAATCTAGAATCTAGAATCTAGAATCAAGAATCTAGAATCTAGAATCTGGAATTTAGAATTTAGAATCTAGAATCTAGAATCTAGAATCTAGAATCTGGAATCTGGAATCTTGAATCTAGAATCTAGTATTTAGAATCTAGAATCCAGAATCAAGAATCTAGAATCTTGAATCTAGAAACTAGAATCTAGAATCTAGAATCTAGAATCTAGAATCTAATATCTAGAATCTAGGATCTAGAGTCAAGAATCTAGATCCTAGAATCTAGAATTTAGAATCTAGAGCATAGAATCTCGAATTTAGAATAAAGAATCTAGAATCTAGAATCTAAAATCTAGAATCTAGAATCTAGAATCTAGAATCTAGAATCTAGAATCTAGAATCCAAAATCTAGAATCTAGAATCTAGAATCTAGAATCTAGAATCAAGAATCCAGAATATAAAATCTTGAACCTAGAATCAACAATTTTGAATTCAGAATCTTGAATCCAGAATGTAGAATCTAGAATCTCGAATCTAGAATCTAGAATCTTGAATCTAGAATCCAGAATCTAGAATCTAGAATCTAGAATCTAGAATCTAGAATCTAGAATTTAGAATCTAGATTCTAGGATCTAGAATCTAGTATTTAGAATCTACAATCTAGAATCTAGAATCTACAATCTAGAATCTAGAATCTAGAATCTAGAATCTTGAATCTAGAATCTAGAATCTAGAATCTAGAATCTAGAATCTAGAATCTATAATCTAGAATCTAGAATCAAGAATCTAGAATATAAAATCTTGAACCTAGAATCAACAATTTTGAATTCAGAATCTAGAATCCAGAATGTAGAATCTAGAATCTCGAATCTAGAATCTAGAATCTAGAATCCAGAATCTAGAATCTAGAATCTAGAATCTAGAATCTAGAATCTAGAATCTAGAATCAAGAATCCAGAATATAAAATCTTGAACCTAGAATCAACAATTTTGAATTCAGAATCTAGAATCCAGAATGTAGAATCTAGAATCTCGAATCTAGAATCTAGAATCTTGAATCTAGAATCCAGAATCTAGAACCTAGAATCTAGAATCTAGAATCTAGATTCTAGAATCCAGAATCTAGTATTTAGAATCTACAATCTAGAATCTAGAATCTAGAATCTAGAATCTAGAATCTATAATCTAGAATCCAGAATCTAGAACCTAGAATCTAGAATCTAGAATCAAGAATCTAGAATTTAAAATCTTGAACCTAGAATCAACAATTTTGAATTAAGGATCTAGAATCCAGAATGTAGAATCTAGAATCTCGAATCTAGAATCTAGAAGCTAGAATCTAGAATCTAGAGTCTGGAATTTAGAATTTAGAATCTTTAATCTAGATACTAGTATCTAGAATCTAGAATCTCGAATCTATAATCTAGAATCTAGAATCTAGAATCTAGAATCTAGAATCTAGAATCTAGAATCCAGAATCTGGAATTTAGAATTTAGAATCTAGAATTTGGAGTCTAGAATATAGAATCTAAAATCTTGAATCTAATATCTAGAATCTAGAGTCTAGAATCTAGAATCTAGAATTTAGAATCTAAAATCTAGCATCTTGAATCTAGTTTCTGGAATCCGAGGATAGAATTTTGAATCTTGAATCAGGAATCTAGAATCTTAAATCTAAAATATAAAATTATAAATCGAAAATTTTGGTGAAAAAAAATTGTAAGAAAATTGGAAAATAAATAATTTTACAAATCGAAAAATTGACAAATTGACGAATTGAAAAATTAACAAATTGACGAATTGACAAATCGAAAAATTGACGATTTGACAAATTGGCAAATTGATAAATTGACAAATTGACGAATTGACAAATTGACAAACTGATAAATTCACAAATAGACAAATTGACAAATAGACAAATTGAAAAATTGACAAAATGATAGTCTGAATAATCACAATATTCGAAAAACGTGGAACTAAATTATTTTTTATTTTTCGAACATTAGTTTTAAGTGATTTCAAAATGTTTTTAAAGAAAATCAATTCAAAATCTAGAGATACTATCTACACTAAATAGAGTTCTACATTGGTGTTCGTGAAATTTTGATAGGAGCGTTTGTTTGTTCTTTGTTAAGGTTCATGTTGTTGTTGTTGTTGTTGCTGTTCAAATGTTAAGCTCTAGGGCTCTATTGTTGTTACTATTGGTGCTTTTGTTAGATTCTATCGGTTGTGATTTCGGTTGTGTCTCTGGGTGCTCTTTACTTAGCTAGTGTGTGAAGAATTGCGTGTTTGGTTTGTTTGTTTGTTTTGTTCAGAGCAAAAGCAAATGGTTGTCTCACTTTTTTTTCTTTCTATTTTTACACGGTTTCTTTTGCTTTCGACTCTCACCGAGCTCCTGCAGCTACTCTAGCTTTTCGTAAAACATGAAACACCCTGTGGTTTGTTTATTCCTACAATGATCGAAATTGGTTGATCGTTTTTGTTTTATTCTACCTGGTTTTTCCTCTAGTTTTCAGATTCCATTTTTTTCTGAGTGGTGATATAAAGGTTTTTTTTTTCTATCTCATTCTCTCTTTCTATACTTTTCATTGGATTTTTGGTTTGTTCTTAAGAGACTTGGTCCCTTACTTTTCTCTTTCTGCAAACTTTCCTGATTCGACGGAACTTTTTTTTTCCCGTTTATCCCCACACATTTACTAATGTCTTAAACCTATCGCTTACATGTCTCTGTATGTGTTTGATTGCGGTGCGTTTTAAACAGATGTGTAAGTGTTTACTTTCGTGTTTTTCAATGGTGTGGTGATGTGAGTGTTGGTGTGATAGTAATGCTGTTTGCTTGTTTGCTCAAGTATATAAAGAGTTCGCTACTTTTGATTACGGTATCTGTTGTGTTTATGCATCGATATAACAATAGAAGAGATCGGTTCGGTGTGAGTGAGAGAAAGCCGGAGCACCGCCTACTAGCTAGTCGAGGCACCGTAAATGGCCCTTCACCCACACCGGTTCCGATTTTTAAGTGTTTTGCGCACAATTCCCATTTTTTTCCTATTCAATCAACATTGTGTTTTCACGGTGGATTCACAGATGTCAAATTGGATTACATAATTGGTTAACTAATGTTTTACATTTAAAAAGTCGGGTTTTCGTATTAGATGTCTCTCATTCTTAGGCCATATTAGGATTGGTAGTGAAAACGAAAAACTCGGTAAAGCAACGGGTAAAACGTCATAGGGATTGGATTAACCCGGTGGATTTCGATCCCTGTTTTATTCTCTTTTTCTTTTCGCTTTGCGACAAACTAAACCATTACCATAACCTCGAATTCGATTAATTTGTTTAGAATTTTGCTTTCAATTAGTTTACATCCGATTATGTGTAAGGTTAAGAGGATTTTTTTGTTCTAATGTTTTTTCGTTCTCAATGATTGAATGTGAATGTGTTTGTGTCCTGTTTTCAACATGGCAGTTAAAATGTTCCTCCAACAAACATTCGACTACTTGCTACCGTTTACAACTAGAAGATTGTGGTAATAGCTACGGCGATCTAGCCCTGGACTCGATCCATCGTAGCCCATCTGGACGATCCCGGGCCGGATCTTTTTCCTGTACAAAAAGTCGCCCGCATTGAGGAGACCCTATAACCATCCCTGCGACTGGAAGTGCCCTCGGACGGGTGTGACGCCCGGTATCCTGTAGGTCGTTATCGTGGATCCGCTCGAAGAAACATTTCCCGGTCCTCCGTCAATCGTTGCAGACCGACCCTGTATCCTCAACAGAGGTTCGGTAGAACTAATCCTAGCATTTGGGGGATTGTCCACACTCTCCTCGGTCGTCGAAGGCGTCAGCGGAGGAGGTCGATCGATGGTCATCGATGGTCGTGGTTTCTCCAGCGAGTTGGTCTGGCTCTGGGTCTGTTCGTGGCGAGGTGTTTTTAGCAGTTTGGACGCCGTCGTCGTCGTCGTCGCTGCAGATGATTCTTTGCCACCGCTGCCATCTTCGCCGGAACATTCGGTTATCGTTCCGGCACCTGGGCTGTGGAGGTGGGTGCTGAACACTCCACCCGGATCGATGTCGATACCGCCACGCGAAGGAACACTGGAAGCACGTTTTATCTGGAATCGAAGGAGATGGTTAGTATAGTGATGATTTAAATAAGATATTTCAAAATTATGTAGGGGAGAGGAAGGCTATATGCGCATATTAAAGAAAAGCACTCATTTTCTCCTACACTCCAAAAGATAGGAGTCTGAAAACTATATGCACATGAGCGGACATCTGTTTTATATACGTTAGTGAAATTTTTCTGTTAAAATCTCTTACAGTTTTTGTGAAAATAATTTTATAATAAAAGAAGTCAAAATAGCCGACCGGCGGACTAAATGCGCATATTTATGTTTTTAGCTATATTTCATTACCACTTGCAATATTTTGATATTAATTAATTGAAAATGGTTGAAACGGATGTTAAGCATACGTCAAGGCCGAAATTTTGGTGAAATTTTTTACATCACTAGTTCTTTTGCATGAAACATAGTTAAGTATGCCATATGGCCATATTTCAGGGTAATATTTTGTTCATATTGTATTTTTATCGGATCAGTAGGAAGTTCTTCTTTTTTCGCTGTAAGATCGTGATTTGAGCGTAGATTTCATGTTTAAATGATAGAAAGTAAAAAATTTATAAGACTAATCTATTTTTCTTGATATAGGCATTTAACCTGCCTTGATATGGGCATTCAGAACCTGTCTCTTATTCCAATATCTTATCATTTACAACTTTGCCAAAAGCTTCGATTTGTTGAATTTCCGATTTCTAGATGAATAAGAAAGAAAAACCACTAAAATTTTTGTTCACAGAATCTGTATGCATAATAATTAAAGTTCAATATATTATAACAAAACTGACAAAAATCTTGTTTGAATTTTTAAATTTTTTCGACTTTATATAATAATTTAATTTTTTTATGCCATGTGTTAAAAGCGTATTACCCTCAAACTACACTAATTAGATATGATGAATCTCCAGCCATATCGTCAATCGGCTGTATGCGCATATTACCCAATATGCGCATATAGGAACACTTCCCCCTATCTGTTTAATTCAATGAACGTCTAGAATGTCATAATTTGTAAAATTATTCCAGAGCTCCCATGCTTAAATTGGCAAATTTACCTGATTCGCGAGCGACTAACAGAGAGAGAATGCCTTTATTCTAATTCAATTTTGTCGTTTGTGTCTCCTTGCTTTTCTCGCATTCCAATAATGTCCCTTACCACGTGAGCTGGCGATTTGATCTTGAAGCTATATAGAAACTGATTGGACTTCCTGGCACTGCCTGTAGCTATTCTATGCTTTAGAACGACTTGCAATAGCTCTTCCTCACAGACTTATGAATTAAAAAAATATATTGCTATGATTAGTTTAAATCCTAAACCTTTCTAACGACAAGAAACAAGGTATATTTATGCTACGGAAGGTGCTTCATTCCGCAGGTTGTGACAGTATCGCTTAGCAGTTTTAAAGCAATCAATCCTCTTGCGCATGCCTGGCCAACATTTTCAACAGGCGGGCCAAATTTCAGAAATGAGATAAGCTGGCGGGCCAAAAAATAAAAAACAAATTTTTCTGGAGTATTCGGAAAAAATAACAGATTTTTGAAAGTGCTATAAAAATATTTGCCTAAGTCACATCGAGTATAGATTAAGCTTGCCAGGTTGCCCAGTTTTATCCGGGTTTACCCGGATATTTAATACAAAATTTGGGAAAAGTCCGATCCGGCTCGGTTGACCGGATTTCATTGAAAAATTCTCAGAATTTTTTAGTAAATTCTATAAATATAATCATGGAAAGTTTTGTGGAAGCCTAAAATACGATTCAAAATATGCTGATAATTTTTAATGGACTTTTTCTTAAATTTTCTTTTTGCTATTGATTTTCTATTGATGTTGCCTGAAGTTTTGTTTGATAATTTTGGAATCAAATTGCCGGATCTTGTCAGGTTTTTATATGAAAATAGTCCGGATTTTCTGGGCCGGATACGTGCTGAAAAACTTCTGACAACCATTTGAAAAATATTATCCCTCCCAATTTATGTACGTCAATCTTTTCTAGGCATTTAAATTCTCATCGGTTTATTCTTCCCAGAAATGTCAAATGGCGTGACTACAATGGACTTATAGTCAATTTAATGGTTTCCAAGTATATTTTCCAAAGTTTTTAAGTTCACTGTTTTCCTTAGAAAAATTTGATAGACAATAAAAACTTCGAATGATAATGTTGAAATAAAGTAGGGTTCATAAGCTTCTGACATTTTAAAGAAATATTTTTTTCAACGAACTCTGGTTATATCATAAATATTTATTAATGAATTTTTCAAAGTACGGACCTCAACCTCAACTCAATTCAACTCTTTCCAAAATTTTTCAATACCTCGATTTGACGAGAGAGTTGGAAGGCCTTCTTTGAACAAGATGAATACGAATTTGAGTCTTTTTGAATCATTGCACCTTTTTCAAGTCAAAACTTTGCTTTTCTGAGAGATTTGTCAGTACTAAAACGATTTAAGTTGAATTTTACTACCCAACTGTAAATTCTGTCTAGCTTTTCATTATTGATGTTCATAAGCAGAGCAAGATGCCAAGATGCCCTTTAATGCATAGTGTTGTTTTAAAACAACACTAATCATAATCAAAATATCTCAAAAACGCGTGGATATTTTTGAGTGAAGAATTCATTTAAAATATTCTAGGGATTAAAAGCAATTATCCCATGGTATTTTTATCACGATATTTTAATGTATGTGTGCGATATCGAACAAAGTATGCGGTATGCGGTGCTTTTTGAAGAAGTAGATTTTGGAAAATGGCTGTTATTTCTTCAAATTTGCAAACTCTAACAAATTTTTTTCTTCTTAATCGATCACAAACACCTTCCTACACAATACACAAGGTTTTGAAGAAATTAGCAAAACCGTATTGAAATGTACTAAGAATATCAAAAAAAAATTTTTTTACTTTGATGGGCTATAACTTTTATAATGCTCAAAATAACGACTTCAAACCTGTTGAGTTTTGTAATTCGAATTAAAATGTTATTATTTCACTGAATCAAGAACTGAAATTCTCATTTAATAAAAGTCATGTATTAAAGGGTTAAAATATTTTGGATTTGGTTTAATTTTACATAATTTGCAAAAGTTATTAAATTTGGATGGATGAACGAAGTTTTTGAAATAGAATTAATTTACGATTGGTTGACGTTGTTTTAAAAGTATAATTTGAATTATGATGTTGATATGCTTCGGTGATTTTTAACAATTTTTAAACAATTTTGATACGATTTTAGAAAAAAATATCTGAATCCTTAACAACACTGAATCCTTAAAATAACACGACATGGAATGTTAAAGTCTGCTTCATTAATATTGGAACACAAACAATTGCGTGTAGTTCAGTCATTTATTAACGAATTCATAATTTGTTTTTCATACAAATGTAGCATTTTCTTTACTCTTTCATAAAAAAAAATAAAAAAATTATTCATTGCTGTTTCGAAGAAATTCTCGTACTTTTCCCGTAATACGGCACATTAGGCGGCGCACACCCTTTTCGTCCACCGTTTTGGCGATTTGATTCCACCAGTTCTTCATTTGAGTCATGTTCCTAACAAGTTTTCCCTTTGCCTTAAGCCTCCGCTTCGTGATTGCCCAGTATTTCTCTATCGGCCGGAACTGGGGGCAGTTTGGGGGGTTGAGGTCCTTCGGTATTACGCTGACCCCGTTCGTTGCGTACCATTCCATAACCGTTTTGCTGTAATGGCAGCTTGCGAGGTCCGGCCAAAACATTACTGGACGGTCGTGGGCACGAATAAACGGCAGAATCCGTTTCTGTAGGCACTCTTTTTTGTAGACTTCTGATGTCATTGTCTTGTCAGTGAGAAAGACTTTGGTTTTCTGTCCACAACTGCATATCCCCTGCCAAATCATGTACTTGCGGGCGAATTTATCCGCAAACACGAACTTAAATTTTGCAGGTACATCCCCCCGAGCCGTCGCCAAATAAAATTTTTGACCTGGGATTTGCCCAAAGTCCGCCTTCACGTAGGTCTCATCGTCCATCAGAATACATCCGTCGAACTTGGTCAGTACTTGGTCGTACAGCTTTCGAGCACGGATTCTGGCCACAGTGTTCTGCTTCAGCGTCCGATTTGGCTGTTTGCTGGCTCGGAATGACCTTATCCCTTCCCGGAGACGAATTCGTCGCACCGTACCGTGAGCGGCCTGGAACTTATTGGCCAAATCGCGGTCTGAAAGATTGGGATTCCTCTTGACGACCTTGATGACTTTCCCACGAAGTTTCCGGTCGACAGTTCCACTCCGACGCTTCGAATGCGGCTTCCGAGCCGTCGTCAATGTTTCCTTGTACTGCTTGATAACACGCCATACGGTATTTCTGGGCATTTTAAGCTGTTTAGCTAGCTTCGATGCCGACAACAACGGATTTTCAAGAAAACTGTGCACAATTTGATCTCTCCGTTCGGCTTCCATGGCGGTTGTTTACAAAATGCTATCGTTTGGTGTTATGACATAAATACATGGTGAAAGGTAATGAATTTCCCGACACGTGGGTGAAAAAAGTTTCCAAATCCTTCCACTAGGAGCGCCACAATGAGCAAAAGAATTTGTTCCAATATTAAATGAAGCAGACTTTATAAAGACATTGAATTTCAATTTAATCAATATTACAATACACTGAACGTGATAATGTCATGTAAAGTTATAGACTGTCAAGAACAGGAACAGACAAATGTAAACAAAGTGTTTGCAAATCTTGCACCAAAGTGTTTCGTTTAAGCAGATTCCGTGCGAGTAAGTTTATCTGTTTTGTTGGTTCCCGGAGATCTTCTAGAAGCCCTGATGCGGTTCTGGAAGCGGTTTCACGTTACTCAACTTTGAATACGGTACTTCGGCGAAGACAATAAAAGTATGAATGTGACTCCTTATGAAATTTATGAAGCAAAATAATTTTGCGCTTAATAAAATGAATAACATTAAATATAGAATGAAATTATTTTTAATTGCGCCGTGTCGAAATATAAAGGATGTCCATGCATAAACAACCTTAGTCATAAGATTTTCAGGAATACCTCTAAAAAGGCTATCCTAGTGGCAATTTAATTCATGAAAATCTATTAAATCTGTTAAAAAAAATCTGGAATCAGAGAGATGAACTGCAACTTTCACGAAGCTGAATTATGAACAAACTTATCGAAAATGGGCACAGAAAAAGGATTGGAGGTCTGCAAAATTAATAACGATTCAACGTCGAACGCTGTGAATACAATGATTTACTAAAATTATATTTTTCTCACTAAAAGTATTCGCTGTGATTTAGCTCCATACTAGCTCCAGTTACTGAAATGATGCAGTAGCATCTGTTCGAACTTTAAAGTGTTTCTCCTAGAAAAGGGTTCAAACCTTTTTCGAACAACAAAAAGTTGAAGGTCTTTCTATGGTTCGAAAAAGGTAAGAATTATGGTTAAGAAAAGTGAAACAAACAAAATTTTTGTTTGTAAAAAAAATCAGTGAAAAAATAAAAATTGATTAAGAAATAAGAATTACTAAAAAATGATCAAGATTCAGTTATCGTCATGCGGGGTAACAATGGGCCAAAAATGAAGATTTATAATTGTTTTCTTAATAACTATCATTATTAAACTCACATAAAAAGTAACAATTCAGAAAAGTTTGCAAGTAGCAAAGGTGTAAATGTTTAAAACATTATTGATAAATTTTGTTGTTGTTTCGATTATAGTCGTTTTACCATTTTTATGGCATACGCGACTTTATATCAATGTTGCAGTTGGCGGACAGTCATTGAAAAACTTATCCGATACAACTGTGATCGATGTTTATTCTTGGGCTGAATGAAGCAAATGAAAAATTGACCCATAGTAGGGAGGTGACTGTCGATCAACGTTGTTGCAGTGGAGTTCTATCATAAAAAATGAATGCAAGTACCGTAAACTGGGGGAACTTTGATCAACATGAATTTTTTGCAGATAATCGTCATTAAGTAAGTAAAAAGATAAAATATCTGAAAACGGTTTCTACGTTTGAAAGCCTGCCTTGCCTTGAGTTACAACTAAGTTAAATATGGTTTCTATTTGAAGATTTTTGATATTATTTAAAATGTAATTTTAGAACCTTAAAATATCTGTTTTTTCGAAGGCTCACAAACAAACATCTCTCCTGATCAAATTTAAGCATTTAAGAGCAAATGGGTTGTTTGATATGAAAGTTCATCTTTTTCCTTTGTTTAGGTTCAGTGATGATAATTTTGGGATAACTTCTGGATATTGAAAAAATCGGTGATTTCCCATGAGAAAGCCCGTATAGTAAAAATGGCCAATACCCTATCAAATGGTTAAATTTGAAGAAAAAAAAGAACATGGGAACAGTGCAAGAACCTAGGGAATTGCATGATGACCAAATTTCATTTCAATTTTGATGTACGTTAAACCCATAGTGATCAAAGTTACCCCGGAACTCGAAATCTGGTTTTGTAAATAACAAACATTTAATTATAATCACCAATGTCGTTTGAATTTACTGCAATCAAAGATCATGTTTTATACTTTTCGACTCCGTAAGTGTTTCAAAACTTTCAGGAATTACGAAAAAGCAATCTCTTCTAAAATATTTAAAAATGAATGAAAAAAGTGATCCAAGCTCCCCCAGTTTACGGTACTTGTTCAATTTTGGTTGATATTATTTACCCTGTATTAAAAACGGTGTTAAATATCGTTTTTATTGTCGTTATAAAAAATTCAGTTAAGCTCTGTTAAGTATAAATATTATTTCAATTTACTATATTAATATTATTTACTCACCCCTGCTCTCAGCCAAGTTTCGATTCTCTAAAGCAGGGGTGGCCAAACCATGGCCCACGGGCCACATGTGGCCCGCGACTGTCTTTTTGTGGCCCGCGAAGCTTTTTCCAAAATGTTAAATGTGGTCTTAGTTTTATTTAAGAGTTGAGATTTTTTCTTGGTTTCTGTACCATTTGGAGGTGAAGTTTATCGAAAAGTAATAAATAAAGGAATAAAAAGTCGGAAAAACCTGTTAATTTTTCAATTTTCTAATATTTGATACATGAACTGTTCTTTTGAATAACGGATGTGTAAAATTTGCTCATTTTTGCAGACGGCACTATTTAAAAGATTTGCACCATATTTTTAATTTTTCACAACTTACTTTAAAAAAAATAACAAAGTTTTTTTTTACAAAATTACTAAGTAATATGGATTTGAAATATTTTTTTTGATAAAAAAATCTTGTATCAAATACCTCAAAAAAAAATAAATTTTAAAATTCGCAAAAAAGCATGTACAGTTGCGTTCAAAAAAGAATGAAATCGCGTGAAGCTGCGTACCCACTTCCATCTTTGACAAGCTGCCATTTCTTTTTCAGTTGATATTTTTTAATGAAAATTTCACACAATTTAGTTCAACTATTCAACTAACACTCAACGAAATTTGAAGTCTTTACAATGACGGGTAACAATGATAGAGCTATTTCCGTAAAATAGAGAAATTTGGAATTGCTCCTCTAAACTAGCTGTAACTTCGACAATTTTTATTGAAAAATCTTGAAATTTGGTCAAAAAATGTAAAAATGTTTGATCTAATACCAGGCAAAGTTTCGTCATAATCGATGAACGTGATCAAAAATTATGCCGGATAGAAAAACAGGTTCATTATCGCCCAACATACGATTTCATTCTTTTTTGGAAGGATGTTTGTATGGAAAACATAGTAATCCATGTATTCTTGGTTTTTTTCTTTAACAATTTATAATCAAAGCAGAAATGAAGTTTCTAACAATTTTCAATCTCCTTTGTAATAAATTTAGATTTTGTGAAAGAAAAAACCAAGAATACATGGATTACTATGTTTTCCATACTAACATCCGTCAAAAAAAGAATGAAATCGTATGTTGGGCGATAATGAACCTGATTTTCTATCCGGCGCCATTTTTGATGACGTTCATCGATTTTGACGGAACTTGGAATGGTATTAGAACAAAATTTTTCCATTTTTGGACCAAATTTCAAGATTTTTGAATGAAAATTGTCGAGGATACAGCAAGTTTAGCTAAGCAACTCCGAATTTTCGTTTTTTACGGAAATAGCTCTATTTTTGTTACCCGTAATTGTAAAGACTTCAATTTTCGTAGAGTGTTAGTTGAAGAGTTGAACTAGATTGTGTGAAATTTTCATTAAAAAATATCAACCGATAGAGAAATGGCAGCTCGTCAAATTTGAAAGTGGGTGTGCAGCTTTACGCGATTTCATTCTTTTTTGAACGCAACTGTATGTTAAAGTCGCATAGTTACACATATTTTGAAATTATATGGAAAATTTAGGAAGCTTGTAAGATAATAAAATTGTTCCCATATCGATGATACGTTCGCAAAAGTTTGACACCATTGAAAATCCTTGTATTGGCTGTTCTGTTTTAACAATTATTCCATTTTAGGCAAACATGTTAAAAATGAGCCGTCATTCTTTGATAATTTTTAAAAAAAATTGTATTTAAACCATGACTTCTAAACTTGTGTAAACTGTAAAAAAAAAAAAAACACCGCTCTCAAAATAAAAAAAAAACAACTTTTTGAATATGATGAGAAGATCAAAGGAACATGAGAATCAATGCATGAACATAAGCCGTGTAAATCATAATTTTTGAAAAAGAATAAACGACTCACCGACCACCGATGAGACAAGCATTGAAGTTTTTTTTTGAAAAAATTCATGATATTTGCGCTTTATGATTTTCCTTTCATTGATTTCCATTTTTTTATCTTAAACTTTTCATCATCTTCAAACATTTGATAATTTTCAAGAAACAAAAGGAACCAAAGATGTTATCATAGCATTAGATTTGAGTAATAAAAAAAATTCTGAGATACTTCAGAAGATAACGAAAAAGTTATGAGTTTAAATCATATAAAAATTGCTCAAAATTGGCAATATCTGTGGTATCCATTATAAAAGATAGAGAAAACTGGACTAAATGTTTTTACAAATGTGTATATTCATTCAAACCTTTTTACGCTTAGGCGAAGGTGATGAGCTTTGAACGGAAATGTACAGATCTTATCTGTTTTTACATAAGCCTAGTTTTCTAGTCTAGTTCTAGTAGTTAGTACTACTTGGTACTGGTTAGTACCAAGTTTTGAGCAATTTTGCAAATGTCATTAATCGTATTTTCATTCATGACAAATGGGACTCTCCGAATTATGGCCTTTTGGAGATTATATTTCTACATACATACTTTGTCCAACTGATTTTCCTGCTTTGTAACTTTGCGGAAAAAAAAGTTTGTGTTGTTTTAGTTCAGACATTTCCTACTTAAAATTTTCAAAATCTGTTTTGATAGTGTCAAATTTTAAACACGAGAATTTTTGGGATGTTTCTTTAGACGCGAATACTGTTTGAAAATCCGATTTTATAGTATGCATTTAATTTGAAACTGCATTTTGAATTGTTGAAGTTAGTTCAGTTTTGAAAGTATCAATGATGGAGGTCTGGTTGAATTTTAAATTAAAAATTTTGAAATAAATTTCTGAAAATCTTGATTTGCAAATTGGATTTTTCATTTTTTGTGCAGAGCTGCCGATTAAGTAACGACATCTGAAATGGGCATTTGTGAAGCAGTACGCACATGTTAGAACTGAGTTGATCTTTTTTCAGGACGCACGCGTCGATACATATTCATAATTTTCTTTGTCCTTATTATTTAAGGAAAAGTTAGACAACTCAACATGATGCAGAAATCAAAAATCAGAAGTTTTATATTTTGAATAATTGTAAGACCATGAAAGAAATTTAATGTACTGTGGAATTCCTACACTACTTAACATTTCTGCATAAAAAATCATATATTAGACATGATATATATATATATATATATATATATATATATATATATATATATATATATATATATATATATATATATATATATATATATATATATATATATATATATATATATATATATATATATATATATATATATATATATATATATATATATATATATATATATATATATATATATATATATATATATATATATATATATATATATATATATATATATATATATATATATATATATATATATATATATATATATATGTATATATATATATATATAAGTTAGCAACCAAGCCATAGCCGAGGACCCAACATCAACAATTATGTTCCCACCGTTCCAGCATAACACGATACCGAGCGACGTGACAATTTCAACAACATCTCTATTCCCAGCAGATCGGACTTCCCGGAATCCCAGTAATAGTGCGCATTAGATTGAGGTTCTAAACTCTGTAGAGAATAGGAATAAAGTTACTTCTAGTTTAATCTCCAAGTCGTGCAGTCGAGTTCTCCTTTTTTTAAAAAGAATTCCCTGATCCATGAATTCTTAGCTGGCGCAGTCGTCCGGATATTTTTCTAAGTGTTTTTAACCGCGATCGAGCATCCGCGAGCGCATATCGTGGACTTGTGTTTTAAACCGAGAAAAATTCCGTTGAACCATAAATCGTTTCCGTGAACGTAAATCGCGAAATTAGTTAAGAGTGAAAATCGTTTGTTAGGGAAATTAGGAAAACCGAGTGGACATCGGCAGTTTCAACAAGCTTGGACGTAACGTAAGTAATTTTATTTTTACCCCTAATTAACAATTTTGATGACAAAGTGTAAAAAATACTAACAAGTGATTTTTTGTTTAAAAAAGTGATAGTAATAATAAAAAAAAAGAGATGGAACAGTTCCAACAGCAACTTGCGTACCTGAAGCAAGAATTAGCCTCTAAAAATGAGCAAATTCATCAGCTCAAAGTCGAAGCGCAAGGTGCCGCTGAAGCTGTGCAAAACGCACGAGCCGAGTTAGCCCAAATTACGGCAGAGCAACAGGCACGCGAAAATGCCGCTGTTCAAGCAGCAGTTGCAAAATGCCCAGGTAAAAACAGCAAAGAATTTGTTATTTCAGCAAATGGGACTCAAAGTATTTTTATCTAAACTAAAGGAACCTTTAGGACACATAATAAGAGCGCAAACTCCGAGCACCTTAAAGGAAGCCTTGAGAATGTGCATAGAAGAATCCAATTATCATTATGTGAAACCCACAGACAAATCCGATCCACCACCAATCCCGCATAAATCCCCACGAAATTTCTTAACACTTCCAATTCATAGCCCCAAATCTTTTCCAACATTTCCACCCATTCAAAACCGAAACGCTTTTCCACAGCGTCTACACTTTCCTCAAAACCCTCCAAGACAAAATTTTAACTATTTCCAAAACTTTGCACCCAAACCACAACCGTACCAGTTTAAACCATTCCAATTCAAACCAACATCCAATTCATTCAATTTCCAAAAACCTCAAAATACATTCCAATCAACCGGTAACCAATTCGGAAATAAAAACGTTTTTGCTCCAAAGTTTACTCCCCAACCTAAGCCAACACCTATGGACATTGATCCATCGTTGAGATCGCGCGCAATAAATTACATAAACAGGCCGCATTATCAAATAGAAGAATGTGAAGAAATGTACTACAATCAGCAATTTTACCCTGATTATTGTTACGGCTATCCTACATTGGACGATTATACACAAACAAATCAACAACCACAACAATCTGATCAAATTACCAAACAACCTACAGAAGAAGCCTCACATGCATCAGCCTCAGCCACTACTAACAGTGACGAGATTGAAGATTTAAATTTTCAGACGGTCGCGTTTGCATCGCAACAAACGTAAACAACTTTGTTCCATACGTTCTAATTGAGACAACCAAAGGCCCTCTCCGATTTTTAATCGACACGGGAGCCAACAAAAATTACATAGATCCAAAACACGTGAATTACGATAATTGCAAAGTTACAACCCCATTAAATGTTCGGAACATCAGTGGAAAACACAAAATAGACAGATATGTGAAATTTAACCCGTTTCCTCAATATGATCAAATTGAAAAATCTACATTCTATGTATTCAATTTCCATCCGTTTTTTGATGGCTTAATTGGATACGAAACATTAAAAACTTATCAAGCTAACATTTTAACGGAATCAAATGAATTAGAAATTTTCAATACAAGGATTAAGATGTATCGAAAGTATCCAGATATAAAAAATGTTATTTTAAATTCCCATGAAACTAAAATTATTGGTCTTTCTATAGAAACAAATGATGGCGATTTTTATCTTGAAAATGATTTATTTGTGCAGCAGAACGTCATTATTCATTCTGGACTGTACAATGCTAAAGACAACCAAGCTCGTGTAGTAATTACTAATTACTCTGATGAGTGTTGTAAAATAAATTTAGATCAACAACTAGTGATACCTGAAATTAATAATTTTGAAACAAGTACACCTGGTGATAAAAAATCACGATTATCAAAATCTCTTTATGAGCAAATTCGAATATCACATTTGAATAGTGATGAACGAAACAAGCTCTTAAAACTGATTCATCAGCATGAAGATGTTTTCTTCTTGGAAGGCGATAAATTGACCTTCACAAGTGCGATTAAACATAACATCATAACAAAAGATGAGTTGCCGATTCATACGAAATCGTACCGCTACCCCTTTTGTCACCGAGAAGAGGTGCAGCGTCAGATTTCGAAAATGCTCGAGCAAGGCATCATACAACATTCTAGTAGCCCATGGACGTCCCCTGTGTGGATTGTTCCTAAGAAATTGGATGCTTCTGGAATTAAAAAGTGGCGTTTGGTGATCGACTACCGTAAATTGAATGAGAAGACGGTAGACGATCGATATCCAATTCCCAATATCACCGATATTCTGGATAAGCTAGGAAGGTGTATGTATTTTACTACACTGGACTTAGCCTCTGGCTTTCATCAGGTGGAAATTGAGAAAAAAGACATTCCAAAAACCGCATTCAGTGTCGAGAATGGACACTATGAATTTCTTAGAATGCCTTTTGGGTTAAAAAATGCCCCTTCCACTTTCCAACGCGTTATGGACAATGTGCTTAGGGAGCATATTGGTGTCATCTGCTTGGTGTACATGGATGACATCATCATCTTTTCAACCAGTCTAACTGAACACATAGACAACCTAGCAAAAATCTTTGCTACACTTGAAAAATATAATTTGAAAATTCAGTTAGATAAAAGCGAATTCCTTAAAAAGGAAGTTGCGTTTTTAGGGCACATCGTCACCTCCGACGGTGTTAGGCCAAACCCGGATAAAATTCAAATCATCAAAGAGTGGCCATTGCCCTCAAATGAAAAGCAATTACGTGGTTTCCTAGGCATACTAGGATACTACCGTAAATTTATAAGAGATTTCGCCAAGATAGCGAAGCCTCTTACTAACGCTCTAAGGAAAGGCGAGGAAATCAAACATTCAAAAGATTTCGTTGACGCCTTCGAGCGATGCAAAAATATTCTTTCAGGCAGCAACATTCTGCAATACCCCGACTTCACTAAGCAATTTATTCTGACCACAGACGCTTCCAATTTTGCAATTGGCGCTGTGCTCTCTCAAGGGACCATTGGCAACGATAAACCCATCGCTTTTGCTTCAAGGACCCTAAACAAAAGTGAAGAAAAATACTCAGCCATAGAGAAAGAACTACTGGCTGTTGTATGGGCATGCAAATACTTTCGCCCGTATTTGTACGGCCGTAAATTTATTTTGTATACAGATCATAAGCCACTTACATACGGGCTTAATCTGAAAGATACAAACAACCGGCTAGTTCATTGGCGACTTGCTCTAGGCGAATTTGACTATGAAATCCGCTATCGACCTGGTAAACAAAACGTCGTTGCAGATAGTCTGTCGCGAGTAAACCACGAACTTAATGCCAATGAGGAAATATCATCTGACGATGCAACTGTACACTCAGCAGATACTGATGATTCGGAATTTATTCCCTGTACAGAGCGGGCAGTAAACACTTTCAATAACCAAATCGTGTTGAAGATAGGCCCAGATGCACCAGATGACTATGAGGAAATTTTTCCCCGGGTCTACAGAAGGACAATTACCAGACTTGTCTTTGGTGTTCCCGTAATTTTCTCTATGTTTAAAAACCATATGGATCTAAGAAAGACTAATTGTATTTATTGCCCTGAGAAACTATTAGGCCTTATTCAGATAGTTTACAAAAATCATTTCAATAGGGCTAAAGCATTCAAAATTTACATTTCACAAAAAATGTTAATCGACTTACAAACCGCCGAAGAACAAAACACAATAATTGAACAAACACACGAATCTTCTCATAGAGGGATTTGGGAGAATAATAAACAAATTTCTAATAGATTCTTTTTCCCAAGAATGAAATTTAGAATTAGACAATTTATAAAACTTTGTGAAGTTTGCAATAAAAATAAATATGACCGCCATCCTTACAAAATTTATTTCGGAACGACACCAAATACTGAAAAGCCGTTCGAAATAATTCATATCGACATCTTTTTGAGCCAACCTTTGATATTTCTAACAGCAATAGATAAATTTTCAAGATTTGGCATAATAATTCCTATCAAATCCAGAACTATTACTGATATAAGAAAAGGGTTACTTAAACTTTTCTCGATATATGGAACACCCGGATTAATCGTTTGTGACAATGAACCCGCTTTACGCTCAGTTGAAATAAGAGGTCTAGCAAATAATATGAATGTCGAGATGCATTTCGTGCCTGCAAACCATAGTGAAAGCAATGGTATGGTCGAAAGATTTCATTCAACACTGGCTGAAATTTTTCGATGCATAAAACCCCAATATGCGGATCTAACTAACAAAGAAATTTTCCGGATAGCTTCTACGCTATACAACAATACGATTCATTCAGCAACTGGACTGAAACCCCGCGAAATCTTTTATGGAATCAAAGATGGGCACGAACGGCCTCTTAACATTAATGAAATGCTAGAGGAACGACACAAATTCTATGACGAGGTAATTTTGGCAAATGAAAAAACACAAAAGAAAAATTTAGACTACCATAACAAGGGTAGAGAAGGGAAACCTCACATAGATATTGATGACATAGTCTTTAAAAAGATTCAAGGAATCAAGCAAAAGACTAAAGAAAAGTATCAACCGACCAAAGCTATTGAAGATAAAGGAAGAGCAATCCTCGATAGGTCTGGACGGGAGATCCATAAAGAAAATATTAAAAGACTATAAACTAATAGATTTTTATTTTCAGGATGGAACTACTCATCATCATCATTATGATTTTCCTGCCCTTATCCTTACCCAAATTCATACAACTACACGATATAACTAACAACCCAGGAGCACTGACTCTCAGTGCAGGAGAAGGTAGAATTCTGGAAGGATATAACCGACTATTTCATACAGTCGATCTTAAAGAGTTAGGAGCTACCATTGACATTTTGGATCAAGTTATACTCAAAATTAATAGTTCGACAGGAGATTTTTCTCAAATCATTCATATTAGACTTAAGGAAGTTAAAAATGTTTATAAAACCCTTCTCCCGGATGCATACAGAAATAAACGATCAATTGAAACACTAGGCAGTGCTATAAAATTCCTCACAGGTAATTTAGACGCAGATGACTTGCGACAAATCGATTATAATATTGATGCTATTAAACGATCTGAAACCAAATTAATGAGTGAAAACAATAAACAGATCATAATTAACTTAGAGTTTCAAAATTCTCTGAAAAAATTAAGTGATGAAGTTAAAAAACATCAGAATCTTATCCACAAGATCAACACGCAAAAAGGCTATCTAGTAACAGAAAATGCTAAAATTTCGATTCTTTTCCAGTTAGATCTTGTATTGCAAACTTTAAGAACTATAGAAAATGGAATAGCACTTGCCAAACTTAATATTGTTAACCGACAACTTTTATCAATTAATGAATTAAAAATTATTGCAGATCAATTAAAACAGGTAGATGTTAGTTTGGATAGTTTAGAAGATGCGTACAATTACCTCTCCGTGACAGCATTCTACCATGGACATCATCTTATCATCAGTATTGACATCCCCAGAGTATCTCCCATCATATACGAGCGAATGATTATCGAACAATTGCCTATTCAGAACAAAACTGTTAACATCGGATACCATACAGTTCTCATTAATGCAAATATTACATTTGCTATACTGACTGAACTCGAACCAATAGCCAAAGTCTATATTTACAAAAGAAATGAACTTTCGAATATTACTAACGATTTGTGCATTGCACCTTTAGTTCGCGGACGAAGTGGAAAATGTCCCTTCAAAGAAACGCCGCCTGCTACAGAATTAAAACTCTTGACTTATACCGTATTTGTTTATGCCGAGTGTTGCACTAGTGTTGCACTGGTGCACCACTAGGTGCTGTCAAACTGTTTGTTTATTCGGACGGTGTTGCACTGGTTTTGACCTGTCGGAGTTCTGCTTACGGACGGTGGCCCACCGATAATTTTGCCAGTGTTGCGAGAGAGCGTATGAGTGAGTGAGGTAGCAATACACTGGCGACGATTTGTGTTTGTTTTTGTCGGGTACGGTGGAACACTGATCGAGTGGAGAAAACAAATACGGTATTACGGAACACTAGTAGTCAAAGCCACACTACAAAATGTGGTTATGAGTAGCACTTGCGGTATAAACCATAAAGAACTAAAAGGAAACTATTTGATAATCTTTCACAATTGTTCAGTGATTATTCAAGACAGGCTGTTCGAAAACCTTGAACTAACCTTCAAGCATCCAGTCATTTCACCACTCGAAACATATCAAATAGATGAAACTCACCTGGAGCGATATTACAACACTTCATATTTACATGAAATGCACATCCAAAACCGACAACACCTGGAATCACTAAAATTACAGCATTTCTCATCAACTGCAGCATTCATCATTTTTGTCTCGATAATCATAACTGTTTTAGTCTATCGACAGCGTAACGCGATAACAGCATTCATTAAAGGACGCACGGGCCGTGCTTCTTTAGGGGATGGAGTAGTTAGCAACCAAGCCATAGCCGAGGACCCAACATCAACAATTATGTTCCCACCGTTCCAGCATAACACGATACCGAGCGACGTGACAATTTCAACAACATCTCTATTCCCAGCAGATCGGACTTCCCGGAATCCCAGTAATAGTGCGCATTAGATTGAGGTTCTAAACTCTGTAGAGAATAGGAATAAAGTTACTTCTAGTTTAATCTCCAAGTCGTGCAGTCGAGTTCTCCTTTTTTTAAAAAGAATTCCCTGATCCATGAATTCTTAGCTTATATATATATATATATATATATATATATATATATATATATATATATATATATATATATATATATATATATATATATATATATATATATATATATATATATATATATATATATATATATATATATATATATATATATATATATATATATATATATATCTATATATATATATATATATATATATATATATATATATATATATATATATATATATATATATATATATATATATATATATATATATATATATATATATATATATATATATATATATATATATATATGGTTTGGCAAGCCAGCCTATCGCATTTCCAAAATTTGGCCCGCCTGTTGAAAATGTTGGCCACCCATTAATACTAAAAAAGTGATTTTGAACCTTGATTACGGATTTCCGCATTTTTTATGGGTCACACTGTAGGTTATTTTTCCCAGCCAAAGCTGACCCTTAATAAATGTCAAATAAAATGTGGTTACTTGTAACCTCTGATATTTGAACCTTACTAGCCTCCTGAACATCGTACTCACCTTACTATTAACATTGTTGTTGTTCTGCGAATTAACCCCATCTGACGAAGGCATTTCGCTCGGTGGCTCCAGCACCGGACTGCTGTTCCGGCTGTTGGAGAACTTTTTCCGTTTCCGCTTCAGTGCTGCCAGCGCTCCGAAGTGCAAATGGTAATGATGATGCGAGGAGTTGGACTGATCCTTGGACTTGCCATGGGTTCGATCCGATCCACCGTGGTGGTGATGATGGTGATGCGATCGATGATGCTGATGATGATTGGTGCCGCCGTTGGGATCCGAGGATGGATCCCCGTCGGGTCGATCCAGGCTGGGATTGGAATCCGATGGGGACTCGGTGATGGCTTCGTCCGATGCCGGACTGTTGCTGTGGCTGGCGGATTCACACCGCCCTCCCGGGCCACCGTGATTGCAAACCGAATCCTCCGACCGGGACCGGCCGATGAATCGCGACACGCTGCCATGTTTGGCCGCCTCGATGAGGGTGCCTGTAAGGGTTGGGGAGGGAATGTTAGTCGGACTGCTCGCCATGGGATCCAGAGGTGGAATCTTACTACCCCATCTTTTCTTTTGCGAGCCAGGTCGTTTGGAATGGAATTTCGGTGCTAGCTTGGCAAGTTTGTGTATGGGATTGTTGTTTTCACCGAAGGAAGATTGGGACTGTGATGAAAACTGGTGCATGGGGTTGACTTGGTGCAGGGCTTTCTTGGGTGTGAGACCTGGCCCGAAAACTCCGGCGAAGAGCTCATGCGGTGAATGGGAGTGATGTTCACCGGATCCGGGCGATACAAACTCCGACACCGGCGTCAGATGCTGACTGGAGTCAGGGGCCGGTGCCGGAGCTATGTTGAAACCCTTCATGAGTCGTCGTTCTTTCTGGCGGTTCTTCTTGCCGCCCACGCCTCCACCCGCGCCCGTTGCGCTCGTCGTGTTCATGCCGCTGTTCTTCAGTATTTCGACAAGCTCACAACGAAACGCCGAGATGTCCTGCTTGATCTCGTTCACATCGTCCTCGGTGACGCCCTGCGATTCGGCCTTCCGCTGCTCGACCGTCACGTACCGGCGCACCAGGTTGCGCATGATGCTCTGATACCGGAAGTCCCGCTCGCTGGCCTGTTTCACCTTCCGCTGAAAGCAAACAAAGACAGAGAAGAAAAAAGGAAAACAGAAGCCAGAGCAAATAGCGACAGAGAAAGAGAGACGGACCAATCCACAACCAATTGGGAACCGAGAGACGGACAGAAATAGTGAGAGGGTAGTTGGGGTTTCGAGATGGATGGTTTTGAGAGCGACAGAACGAGATGGCAGAGATGGTAGAGAAAGAGAGAGAGAGACGGAAACAGGAAACAACAGATGATTTGCAGCGTAGAATAAAAGTGAGGGGGGTCACACATTAAACACACCGGTGCGCAATTCAAAGGGATAATGCCTGTCCGTTGCAAAAGAAGCTAAGTTTGTAAGATAAAATTTTTTGTTTAATTTTCCAAAAAATTGAGATGTGCAGAATTTTAGCTCAGCAGGAGCACTCAAAATTTCACATGGAATAGAAAAAATCGAAATTTAATTTGATGTCGAAAGAAACTCAGATGGACCGAAAAATAATTCACAGGCAATTTGTTTGAATAAAAAATCTCAGTAAAAAATTTGTCATTGCCAGTCTCCGTTGTTGACGCAATAATTGAACAAACTATGTCAATGATGAACAAAAAGAATCTTTTCACAAACATAACAAAATTGTAAGCTCATTTTTTATAATTTTCGTTATTTTTGTCATTTTTGTAATTTTTGTAATTTTTGTAATTTTTGTAATTTTTGTAATTTTTGTAATTTTTGTAATTTTTGTAATTTTTGTAATTTTTGTCATTTTTGTCATTTTTGTAATTTTTGTCATTTTTGTAATTTTTGTAATTTTTGTAATTTTTGTAATTTTTGTAATTTTTGTAATTTTTGTAATTTTTGTAATTTTTGTAATTTTTGTAATTTTTGTAATTTTTGTAATTTTTGTAATTTTTGTAATTTTTGTAATTTTTGTAATTTTTGTAATTTTTGTAATTTTTGTAATTTTTGTAATTTTTGTTATTTTTGTAATTTTTGCCTTTTTGTCATTTTTGTCATTTTTGTCATTTTTGTCATTTTTGTCATTTTTGTCATTTTTGTCATTTTTGTCATTTTTGTCATTTTTGTCATTTTTGTCATTTTTGTCATTTTTGTCATTTTTGTCATTTTTGTCATTTTTGTCATTTTTGTCATTTTTGTCATTTTTGTCATTTTTGTCATTTTTGTCATTTTTGTCATTTTTGTCATTTTTGTCATTTTTGTCATTTTTGTCATTTTTGTCATTTTTGTCATTTTTGTCATTTTTGTCATTTTTGTCATTTTTGTCATTTTTGTCATTTTTGTCATTTTTGTCATTTTTGTCATTTTTGTCATTTTTGTCATTTTTGTCATTTTTGTCATTTTTGTCATTTTTGTCATTTTTGTCATTTTTGTCATTTTTGTCATTTTTGTCATTTTTGTCATTTTTGTCATTTTTGTCATTTTTGTCATTTTTGTCATTTTTGTCATTTTTGTCATTTTTGTCATTTTTGTCATTTTTGTCATTTTTGTCATTTTTGTCATTTTTGTCATTTTTGTCATTTTTGTCATTTTTGTCATTTTTGTCATTTTTGTCATTTTTGTCATTTTTGTCATTTTTGTCATTTTTGTCATTTTTGTAATTTTTGTAATTTTTGTAATTTTTGTAATTTTTGTAATTTTTGGAAGAAGAAGTGAATGGATGTCGGATGAAACTTGGAGGATGGTCGATGATCGGAGAAAGGCGAAAGTCGGAATTGAGCAGGCATGTACCGGGTCAGCCAAAGCAGCCGCCCGCTTACGATATGCGGAGCTGGAAAAGGCAGTTAAACTAGCTTGTAGACGAGACAAGAGAGCCTGGACAAACTCCCTAGCCGAAGAGGGAGAAAGAGCCGCCGCCAATGGAGATATCCGATTACTTTATGACATTTCTCGCCGCCTCAGTGGTGCAAGGACTAATGCAAGAATGCCGCTAAAAGACCGAGCAGGTCAGTTATTGACCGATCGAACAGATCAGCTCAAACGATGGACTGAGCACTTCGAACAACTCTTCCGAGTCACGAATAGCGATGGCCAACAGAATCTGCAGCTCGAAGCGCCAACAGTAAGTCGCATAAATGGCGTCAACTCGGAAGCGCCTTCGCTGGCTGAAATAGAAGCGGCAATCAAAAACATGAAATCCAACAAAGCACCTGGGATCGATTGCATCCCTGCTGAAATGCTGAAAGCCGACCCTGCCCTATCAGCACAAATGTTGCACCGTCTTTTCGCTGACATCTGGGATACTGCAACATTCCCGGCCGACTGGATGCAGGGTATCCTCGTAAAGGTCCCGAAGAAAGGAGACCTGACAGAGTGCGGTAACTGGCGAGGCATAACGTTGATCTGTACAACCCTCAAAGTACTCTGCAAAGTGATTCTGAACAGGATCCAGGAGAAAATAGACGCTACACTCCGACGGCAACAAGCTGGATTCCGATCCGGACGATCATGTATGGACCACATCACAACGCTACGAATCATACTGGAACAAATCAACGAATTCCAGGACTCTCTTCTGCTGGTGTTCGTTGATTTCGAAAAAGCATTCGACCGACTTAACCATGAAAACATCTGGGCGGCTCTAAGGCGACGAGGGGTCCCAGAGAAACTAGTCCATCTCATCGAAGCACAGTATGAGGCATTTTCGTGCAAGGTCTTGCACGACGGTGTCTTGTCCGAACCAATCCCGGTAACTGCTGGAGTGAGACAAGGATGTATTCTATCACCGCTACTTTTTCTAATCGTAATGGATGAGATTCTGACTGGATCGATTGACTGTGCACCGAACCGAGGATTGCCGTGGAATCCTTCAACAATGGAGCAACTGAACGACCTTGACCTGGCTGACGATATTGTTTTGCTCGCCCAAACACAACAAGATATGCAGAGCAAACTCGACGACCTCACCGAAAGTTCCAAGGCAGCAGGTCTCAAAGTCAATGTCGGAAAGACCAAGTCGATGGAGATCAACACAGGAAATCCCTCCAGTTTCATGGTAGCTGGGCAGCAAGTTGAGAAAGTGGAGTGCTTCCAGTATCTTGGTAGCCAGATAACGCCTGATGGTGGTACCAGAAAAGACATCGAAACCCGGATAAGAAAGGCCCGATTTGCGTTTGCGAGTCTCCGAAACATCTGGCGGTCACGCCAGATCTCTCTACGAACGAAAATCCGAATCTTCAACTCAAACGTCAAATCCGTATTGCTGTACGGGTGCGAAACTTGGTGCACATATGCGGTAACGACGCGAAAACTGCAAGTATTTGTAAACCGCTGCCTGCGGAATATCATCCGCGCTTGGTGGCCTAGCAATTGGATCTCGAATGAGGAACTACATCGCCGGTGTCATCAAAGGGCGCTAGAAATCGAGATCCGGGAACGTAAGTGGAGATGGATTGGGCACACGCTGCGAAGAGATGAAAACGAGATTTGCAGAGAGGCGCTAGATTGGAATCCAGAAGGTCATCGAAGAAGAGGCAGGCCCAGAAACTCGTGGCGGCGAAGCCTAGCCGCTGAAATCCGAACTGTCGACGAGAATCTTGACTGGGACCAGGTGAAGACGCTGGCTCCGGATCGTCAACAGTGGAGGTCTTTTACCACGGCCCTATGCACCGGAGGATCGGCGCGGGATCATTAAGTAAGTAAGTAGTTGTAATTTTTGTAATTTTTGTAATTTTTGTAATTTTTGTAATTTTTGTAATTTTTGTAATTTTTGTAATTTTTGTAATTTTTGTAATTTTTGTAATTTTTGTAATTTTTGTAATTTTTGTAATTTTTGTAATTTTTGTAATTTTTGTAATTTTTGTAATTTTTGTAATTTTTGTAATTTTTGTAATTTTTGTAATTTTTGTAATTTTTGTAATTTTTGTAATTTTTGTAATTTTTGTAATTTTTGTAATTTTTGTAATTTTTGTAATTTTTGTCATTTTTGTCATTTTTGTAATTTTTGTAATTTTTGTAATTTTTGTAATTTTTGTAATTTTTGTAATTTTTGTAATTTTTGTAATTTTTGTAATTTTTGTAATTTTTGTAATTTTTGTAATTTTTGTAATTTTTGTAATTTTTGTAATTTTTGTAATTTTTGTAATTTTTGGAATTTTTGTAATTTTTGTAATTTTTGTAATTTTTGTAATTTTTGTATTTTTTGTATTTTTTGTAATTTTTGTAATTTTTGTAATTTTTGTAATTTTTGTAATTTTTGTAATTTTTGTCATTTTTATCATTTTTGTCATTTTTGTAATTTTTGTTATTTTTGTAATTTTTGTAATTTTTGTAATTTTTGTAATTTTTGTAATTTTTGTAATTTTTGTAATTTTTGTATTTTTTGTAATTTTTGTAATTTTTGTAATTTTTGTAATTTTTGTAATTTTTGTAATTTTTGTAATTTTTGTAATTTTTGTAATTTTTGTAATTTTTGTAATTTTTGTAATTTTTGTAATTTTTGTAATTTTTGTAATTTTTGTAATTTTTGTAATTTTTGCCTTTTTGTCATTTTTGTCATTTTTGTCATTTTTGTCATTTTTGTCATTTTTGTCATTTTTGTCATTTTTGTCATTTTTGTCATTTTTGTCATTTTTGTCATTTTTGTCATTTTTGTCATTTTTGTCATTTTTGTCATTTTTGTCATTTTTGTTATTTTTGTTATTTTTGTAATTTTTGTAATTTTTGTAATTTTTGTAATTTTTGTAATTTTTGCCTTTTTGTCATTTTTGTCATTTTTGTCATTTTTGTCATTTTTGTCATTTTTGTCATTTTTGTCATTTTTGTCATTTTTGTCATTTTTGTCATTTTTGTCATTTTTTTCATTTTTGTCATTTTTGTCATTTTTGTCATTTTTGTCATTTTTGTCATTTTTGTCATTTTTGTCATTTTTGTCATTTTTGTCATTTTTGTCATTTTTGTCATTTTTGTCATTTTTGTCATTTTTGTCATTTTTGTCATTTTTGTCATTTTTGTCATTTTTGTCATTTTTGTCATTTTTGTCATTTTTGTCATTTTTGTCATTTTTGTCATTTTTGTCATTTTTGTCATTTTTGTCATTTTTGTCATTTTTGTCATTTTTGTCATTTTTGTCATTTTTGTCATTTTTGTCATTTTTGTCATTTTTGTCATTTTTGTCATTTTTGTCATTTTTGTCATTTTTGTCATTTTTGTCATTTTTGTCATTTTTGTCATTTTTGTCATTTTTGTCATTTTTGTCATTTTTGTCATTTTTGTCATTTTTGTCATTTTTGTCATTTTTGTCATTTTTGTCATTTTTGTCATTTTTGTCATTTTTGTCATTTTTGTCATTTTTGTCATTTTTGTCATTTTTGTCATTTTTGTCATTTTTGTCATTTTTGTCATTTTTGTCATTTTTGTCATTTTTGTCATTTTTGTCATTTTTGTCATTTTTGTCATTTTTGTCATTTTTGTCATTTTTGTCATTTTTGTCATTTTTGTCATTTTTGTCATTTTTGTCATTTTTGTCATTTTTGTCATTTTTGTCATTTTTGTCATTTTTGTCATTTTTGTCATTTTTGTCATTTTTGTCATTTTTGTCATTTTTGTCATTTTTGTCATTTTTGTCATTTTTGTCATTTTTGTCATTTTTGTCATTTTTGTCATTTTTGTCATTTTTGTCATTTTTGTAATTTATTTAATTTTTGTCATTTTTAAAATTTTTGTCAATTTTTGTCAATTTTTGTAATTTTTGTCATTTTTGTCATTTTTGTCATTTTTGTCATTTTTGTCATTCTGGTCATTTTTGTGCAATTTTTAAGTTTGCTTCGATTTTTGTTTTCTCTGTTTTGTTAATCTTTGCAAGCTTTTTTAGTTTTAAGTTTAAAATTTTTCTTATTGAAACTTTCTGCGTTTAGGAAGAAAGCCAAATCAAGTCCGATGCTTTCTAATTATTTAAAGTTTGATTTCCAATTAACTTAAATATTATCTTACAAACTCGTTGCTCCGCGAAACTTCCACAGGCTCGAAAAGTTACTTACTCGAATCGTCTTCATGTGCTCCTTCTTGACGGCCTTCGAATGGCCGCAGAATTTCCGCTTGATCCACTGGAAGATGTAGAAGATCGACTTCGGCGTCGGAATGA
This sequence comes from Uranotaenia lowii, assembly GCF_029784155.1. Lineage (NCBI taxonomy): Eukaryota > Metazoa > Arthropoda > Insecta > Diptera > Culicidae > Uranotaenia > Uranotaenia lowii. The sequence goes on from NC_073692.1 coordinate 28,490,527, forward strand.
TGTTAAAGGGCGGTGGACACGTCCCTCCCTCCTCGAAGTAGCTGATCCACAGCTTGGACCTCGCAAATTTCCACTCAACGTCGGCCCGTTCCTGAAAATGGATCAATTGAACCGATTAATCACCCGATCGAGCGCTACCATCGGATCTCACTATGGCATCTACCGAAATCAACTGGTACGAGTGATTCATCATGGCGATCAGCAAGTTTAGGAGCACTACGATGTTAATCACCGAGTAGGTTCCGAACATGAGCATCCCCCAAAACCGGGTGAAGATCTTGATTCCGTCCAGTTCGAAGTTCTCTAAGTCCACCAGACCAAAAACTGCCCAAAACAGCGTTTGGATCGTTTCGAATAAGCTGAATTCAAACATAGTAAATTTAGTGGAAAGTAATTTTGAATAAAGTTTCAAGTTTACTTTGCAAATCTCCTCCACACTACACAGGCATTTGGATCAGTCGATGTTATGTTGTTGGTAATATCCGGACACCGTTTCTTCTCTAAATCCGCATAATACCTTTAAAAGTTGGAAATTCCTTAAAACATGTTCCTCAATTTGGAAGATTCCGAAAACTTACCACAACAGCTGATTGAGACCGCTGCTAAAGGCAAACAGCACTAGCACATACAGGAAGAAGAACTTCATGATGTCCATCACCATCCGGGAAAGGGAAACTTGCAGTGGTCCCAGGTGAGGATTGACCGAAAATATGTACACCAGCTTGAGTGAACTGAAAATGTTGGCTGCACTGAACAGACCCTCCGAAATCAACATCGGGTCCCAGGTGTCCCACTTTTCGCGGGGCAGATCGGCCGCAAACTTGTTGATGGCCATCTCCTTTTGGACCTGTGGAAGAATAAAGAAGTTTAAAATTTTTAAGCTTATTAAACGACAATTCTAGATTTACCTCAAAGTATGATACCACCCGTAGGGCCACCGTTGCAACGTACAGTGAATTCGTTACGAAATCTATCACATTCCACATATCGTTGACGTACTCCTGCAGGCCAACGTCCCACAGCTGCTTCACTTCACTCCATATCAGACCTGGGGTTTGGTTTGGAAAGATGGTTAGAAACGGTTAGTTAATTTATGTGAACCTGAGAAAAATGTATTCTCTAACAAAAAATATATCGAACAATTTTTCATGATCATATTTAATATCCGGCTTTTATTTCAGTTTGAATCGACATTTTTTAATATGAACAAAAATGGCTTAAAAAATCATGCTCATTTTTAGAATGAAAAATAAATTTAGTATAGCAACTATCCGCTTCATGCTTAGCAACGGAATATCATGAATCGCAGTAATCGTTGAATTTAGTTTAGTTAAATTTTTCATTTCCACTCTAACCATTGCTTAATGAAGACCTCTTTTGTGAACGGCATGTGGCGAACGGTAGACAATGTCCAACTCGAGACCCCATACACCCAACGAATTGAAGAGTTGCAAATTCGAGATCGTAGCGCTGCAGGAGGTATGCTGGAAGATTTCCACGGTACGAACGTATCAAGATGGTCAAGCCATCTACCAGAGCTACGGCAACACACACGAGCTTGGATCAGCTTTTAAAATTATGGGGAAAATCAGAAGCGCGTGATCGGGTGATGGCCGATTGACCCACAAATGTGCCGATTAATAATCTCGACTCTTCAACATCAAGTTTATTAACGTGCACAGCCTTTACCTCGGAAGTACCGGTGACAAAAAAGACGAATTCTACGAGCAGTTGGAACGTGAATTCGACCGCTGCCCAAAACATGATATAAAGATCGGCATCGGGGATTTTAACGCTTAGGTCGACCAGAAGGATGAATTCAAACTGACATTTGAAAGGTTCAACGCGCACCAGTTAACCAACGAAAACGACCTAAGGCTTGTAGATTTCGACGTCACCAAACGAATAGTACGTAGCTGGCATGTGGAATGAACTTAACGAGGAGTGTAGGAGGGCGATGGATGACGGACAATCGTGAGGTGATCAAAAGGTGGAAGCAGCACTTCGATGAACCTGCGCCTGCGTATCCAGTGTCAAGGTAGAGCAACTCCCAACGATGAATGAAGTTAAGGCAGCCATTCACCAGCTGAAAAGCTGAAGGATGGCATCGCAGCTTGGCCGATCGCAAGTTGGCCGATTACCTACACCTCTCTGGATCTGGATCTGGGACACAGAATAGCTAGCGGAGAAGTAGGAGGGGGCAAAACGCCCCATTTACAAGAAGGCCGACAAATTGGACTGTAGTTCTCACAGCGATCAGTGTCCTAAATTCCGCCTACAAATTGCCCAAGCCAACAGATTCGTGGGAAAACATCAGAGCGGCTTCATGGAGAGACGGTTTACGATGGACCAGATCTTTACATTACGGCAAATCCTTCGAAAATCCTTGCGGCTCCGAGACCTACCGAACCCGCTTGTCCAGTAATGACATGGTCACGATCGACGGCGGCGAGCTGGAGATAGTCGAAAACTTTGTCTATCTTAGCTCACTGGTGACTGCAGACAATGACAGAAGTCGTTAGATCCAGCGGCAAACGATCAGCGGAAGTCGTGCCTACTATGGACTCCACAAGCAACTGCGATCGAAAATAGTTAGCCTTCGCACGAAGTGTAACTTGTACATGACACTCATTGGACCGGTTATGGATATTTCTCGAAGAGGACCTGCAAGGACTAGGAGTATTCGAGCGACGAGTCTTGAGAACCATCTTTGGCGGCTAACTTTAGTGCAAAATTTCATAAAAATTGGGAAGAATGACAGCTTGCTGTTATATTCCTTCTAAAAAAACGAAAAAAATTCAACTTCATTAGAAATAGCAGCGTTCCAAAGTTAGAAGGATCATTCATTGCTGTTTTACTTGATTTCATTCGTTCAAGGAAGCTTCTGTACTTTCATACCAGTTCCAGGAAATCTAAACATTTTTTATGTATGTTTCTCATTCAGTAAATCATGTTTTTATGAAAATTTCTTTCAAGCTTTTCAATATACTGATTAAGATTCCACTAATTTCGTTCGTTATGTAACAAACGGATTGGAAAGAGAACAACATATTTTTTATGCAATGTTTTCAATTAAACAATAGCTCCGCTTTCGTAGTTTTTGCAAGATAACGTAGCGTAATTGTTCAAAAAGAAAAGAAATTTTCCGAAGATTGGATATCAAAGTCATATTAAGAAGCATAGGAAGTGTATATACATCTATAATGTATAATATGAACCATGGCCGTAGGAACGGGGGGGGGGGGGGGGGGGTTTGGGGGTTAAACCCCCCCATGAAGATCCAAAAAAGCAAGCAAGGTATTATACTCTACACTCAAAATTTTTAATTCAGAACCAAATTATGATAAAAGGGTAAGATTAATCAAGAGTAACAATCTAAATCAAAAACTTATGCCCAAACCTCAAAAACCCATCCCAAGTTCAAAATTCTGCTACACTTTTTCAAAATTCTCTCATATGTGATAAGAAATTCAGGTCTGAATATTAAATTTTAAATTAAATAAAACCTATTTCGGAGGTTTTGTTTCCATAACTCCCATCACCAAAATTGTATTCATATTTCGAAATTTCGGATTCTTTATCCAGTTCTGGATTCTTGATTTTCAGTTCGAATAATCATAAGCAATTAGAAAAGAAAAGCTGCTTTGAAGTCCTGGCTTAAATTTTGTTTTGTTTTTCATATCAAATTCATATTCAAATTCAAATTGTTTTATATTCAAATTCGAAGTTCTTAAACTTAATTCTACACAAAATTAAAACATTTAAAGCTTCGATATGACAATCCAAAATTGAAAACTTAGATTCAAATCATTTGAAATTCATATTTTAATTTAGATTCACAATACAGAACTAAAATAAATAATTGAAATAGTGAATTTAGATCAAACCTGAACAACAGAATCTAATTAATAGATTCATGAATTAGAGCTCAAAAACATGGCCTGTTATAAGATTCGGAAATTGTATTTTTTGTACATTTCAGAAATCGAATGGAAATTCAGACACTGATTCAAAGCGCAATTTTTGAACTCAGATTCAGAAATCAGATTTAGAATTCAGAAAAAGTTTTAGCTTTTAAATAAATTTTATAATCAACATAAAAGGTTGAGGAATTCAAGAGATCATGAACTTAAGATTGCTTGTCAATTCAATTTCCAGATTTCAAATTTTTAATCAAAATTAGATTTAAACACAATTCAGCTGAAAATCACAAATAAAATGTAGAATTACACTTTTTTGTTTTAAGCGAAAAAAAAAACAAATTTTATTTAAAAAAAAAAAGACATCGTCAGGATTTGTATTAGAGAATTTATTCTTTATGAAAAATATTAGCTGTTAAAGAAACATGAACTTGATCTTCATAAAACCAAAAATCTGCACAAAGTTCTATATTTTATCGGTATATTGTTTAACATTATTAACACATGAAGAACACAAAAATCCGGCATTTTATATTTCAGAAACCAATAAACAAATATCTGCTAATTTAATTTATTTGATTAACGTGTTAATTTTTGTAGAATGAGGTTTCATTATTCGATTCATAACATTTGAATTTTCCATTTTAATGGAGTATATTAGCAGCATGCGAAAAAACGCGATATCTTTTTGGTCAGCAATGTGTTTATATTCAATTGCAATCTAAAATCATAAGTTGGTTGAAGTTTTCCCCAAGCAAATTTGATCCGAAAATCTGACGATTTTTATCTTTCACTTTTTTTAATAAGATTTATTTTCACCGAAGTTCAAAATCTTTGAATTTGTAAAATAGTTTCGAAGATTGGGCTTGTTTGATTTGTGTATAAGCTTTTTTTGTTAAAATGGAAGGCTCTCCTAAAAACTTATTTTATGCTCATATCAAGTACGTATGTCCTACCAGACTCGTAAACAAATTCAAGATTTTAACCATCTATGAAAGCGAATTAAGTTCACCTTTTTGCTTAAGGACCAATTTTCTAATGTCACAATTTTATACAAAAACTATTAATGTAAAAGTACTTCAAAATGATTAATCATACAGTTACAAACATAATATATTTAAAATTTGTTTGTATTCGTGCATTGTTGATCAAAAAATCATTGGTAAAAATCAGTCACCAAAACCCCCCCCCATGAGTCGGTTCTTCCTACGGCCCTGATATGAACCATCCTTTTTTCAAAATGAAGGATATTTATGTTTTTAAATTTTATATTTTCTGAAGCTTAACCATCAAAACATCTTAATTTTTTTTTTATTTTGTCAAAGTTATGACAAATTTAGTCAGTTGTCGTCTTTTAGAAAAAAAAAACAACATATTTGACTGTTTAGAACTCCACCACAGTTTTCGCGTAATGGAACGATTCCAGATTCAATCAGAGCAGATTATAAACTTTGTGGGTTCTATCGAAGTGCTATGCAGGGAAAACGGTCGCATTTTAAGGAAGTTTTCCTTGTATGTTTAGCCATTCATCGTGTCAATCGTTATGAAACACTGGCTGATTTGCAGCTGCCACAGTACCACAGCCTCCTCAAGTACTAGACATTATTTTTAGAGAGTTCGATTTGCTGTCCATTACAAAGTTTGTCGAAAAATATCCCCACGAGCGGTCCAAATATTTTGCGCACGGTTTGACCACCGTATTTTGTTTACTATCCCGAGTGTCAGCTTTGCTTTCTTGTAGAAATAAAGTCAATCCTGTTTATTAGTCGGCTAGATGAAAAAGTCCTAAAATGTTACCTATTTTTATCACTTCACTTTTCGAACGTTTTTGCTGTAAGGTCAGTTTGCCAAATCTGGCCAAAACATCACGGGATGGTTGTGGAGATTTTTGGAGACACTCTTTTTGGTATAGTTCCGACGTCATTGTCTTATTTGTAACGAAAACTTCAGTTTTTTGCCTTAGCTGTAAATGTCCTGCCAAATCATAAATTTTCATGAAAATTTTTAGACAAAAACATATTTAAATTGGAATGGAACATTCCTCCGAGTCGTTGCAAAGTAAATTTTTTTTCCGGGGATTTGCACGAATTCAGCCTTGACATAGGTTTCATCGTCCATCAGAAGACACCCGTCGAGCTTGGTCAGCACCTGGTCGTATAGCTTCCGAGCAAGGATTTTGGGCACACTATTCTGTTTTATGGTTCGATTTGGTTGTTTGCTAGCTCGATACAACTTGAATCTTTCCCGAAGTTGAATTCTCCTCACGGTGCTATGGGGAGAACCGGAATTTCTGGCCAAATCACGGTCCGACAGATTGGAATTCTTCTTAATCGTCTTTAAAATCTTACCACGCAGTTTCCAGTCGACAGTTCCACTCCGACGATTGGCTTGAGGCTTTCGAATCGTCATCAACACCACGATGAATCTAAGGTGGTGATTTCATATGCCAAATCACCATTCAGCCATATTGAAAAAAGTTTTGACAGCTGGCTGTAGTGTTTACGAAAAAAGGGGCCCAGGGATGCCAGGTGTTAGAGATAAAAAATCAGATGGAAAAAAGTGTGTGCATGTGCACAAGCTAATCGTAAACCAAAGATCAAAAGTTTTAAACCGTACTAGTTTATTTTATTTTATTTATATTGGGTTTTCGGAAATAATCGCAGCTAATCGATTCCCTTGATTGTTCAACAGGACCAAAACTCCATCTGGTTCTCCGAAATTATACGCATCAGATTCGGATTGCTCGATTGGATCTTCTGGAGCAGCGATGGCAACAGATGAGGGTCTTCCTGATGCAGCTGTTTTATCTCGATGAAGGACGAATGTTCCCGCAGAAGGCCTGCTGGCCCAACAGGATGTTCTTAAAGCACCTTCCGGGTGTTTCAGTATACGTCGGTTCTATTTTGAAGCTGCCGGTGGAGCACAATTTTTCGATTAATGTTGTGGGAAACACTAAATTCAACCTTTTTCAACTTTTTCCGGGCCACTTTTGCGTTTATCCAGTAGTTGTACTTCCATCTGCCAGATTCAATAGATGTGAAAATAGTGTTGAATAAGCATACATTGGTCATAGGTAACGGATAAGAAAGGTTGCTCACCGTTGCCGGCCAAGCTGGCACTGTCTTCTATCAATCGAATCTCTTCCAGCTTTCCAAAACTGTCCGGAACACAGCCGGAAGAATTTTTCTCGCTTCAAATGATTATATTTGTCTGAGCAATATCTTGACGATTGGCAAAAGTTCGTGTTTTACAAAAAAAAAAATCAGAGTACCTGGCATCTCAGCCAGCCAGCAGCCAGCTGTCAAAATTTCGGCTGCGTTTCACCCCTTCCTCCGCATCCTACCCTCGTCTACTTTTTAGCAATATGAGATCACCATCCTAGATGCATCATGGTCAACACGTAGGTGCCGAGAATTTCCAAATCCGTCAACCAGGAGCGCCAAAATATGAGCAAAAGTTTGTTCCAATTCTAAATGAAGCAAGCTTTATTGTACAACTTTAGGGAGGTCGCAGCAAGCCCTGCTCGAGAACGGACGTGTTGTATCCGTTGTTGGGATTATTTTTTTAGTTTTTTCCGTGAAAGTACAATGAATTTTATCTGTTTAAGAGCGTCTTTTTCGAAATATGTGTTAGAATAAGAGTGGCGATTGTGTTGAGTGTTTGAATAGTCGTTAAACTTTGGAAGTTTCGGGTGAGATCAATCCATTTTGTTGTTCGTTTTATGAGTTCATATTTACAAATTAAATACTGTCGTTGAAAAACCAAATCCTATATAATCATTTGAAGCGTTTGGCAGGGAACTCTACACTTTATTCCACCCTAGTTCCTGTTTCTGTTGCGTTTTTCATCAAACGGTTGGCCTACGAGTAGTAATTCTTACAATGCTTATTATGTTTAACAGATAATATGTTGAAAAGAAAAATGAGGAATACAAGTTTGGGCCATGAGAAGAAGAAGAAGAAGAAGAAATCTTCTATTGCACAACTTCTTAGTTGAGCAAAAGCAAATATCATATAGGACAAAGTCAAATTCATAACTCAAGTGCAAAGAGTCAAAAATCAAACAGGAACAATGTAATGATTTATGAACTGATTTAAATGACAACTACATATGCCAACCACATATAATATTGATAGTGGAGATTCTTACAAAAGTATGCATTCCCACCCACCCTTCAAGGTGGACATCACATCTTATGGATCCAAGAGAATCGTTACCAGAATAAGTTAATTCCATTCCTTGTACTCGATTGACTTTATGTCATTAGGGGAAGGGGGGATTTCCGAAACCCATCCACCACCGTAGGGATGGGATGGGAAATGATTTATTAGGTACTTGAATTTGTTACCGTTTCGAGACCGAGCAAAACCGCAAAGCAAAATCGGAAACTTTTAATTAGATTGCTTTATGTTTTTCTTCCGAATTGCATCTCCTCGTTGATTTTATCTCGAAGATAAATGAAATTGATCTTTTATGTCAACCTGTTATGCTGACTTCACAGGACGTCATTGCAATTAAGAAGCATTTAATTTTTGAATTTATGACTTAAGGGTGTTCTGGTTTTTTTTAAATTAAAAATTTTAAATTTTTGGCTTTCTGTCTTTCAAACTTTCTGATTTTCTGACTTCCTTCATTTTATGAATTTCGGTCTAATATGAATTCTAGCTTTCTGACTTTCTGGTTTACTAACTTTTATTTTGACTTTCTGACTTTCTGACTGTCTTACTTTTCTTAGCTCTGACTTTATATAACTTTAGACTTTTTGATTTTCTGAATTTCTGACTTTCTAACTTTCTGACTTTCTGACATTCTAAATTTCTGACTTTCGGACTTTCTAAATTTCTGAATTCCTAACTTTCTGACTTTCTGACTTTCTGACTTTCTGACTTTCTGACTCTCTGACTTTCTGACTCTCTGACTTTCTGACTTTCTGACTTTCTGAGTTTCTGACTTTCTGACTTTCTGACTTTCTGACTTTCTGACTTTCTGAAATTCTGACTTTCTGATTTTCTGATTTTCTGACTTTTTGACTTTCTGATTTTGACTTTCTGGCTTTCTGACTTACTAACTTTCTGACTTTTTGACATAAAGATTTTTCATTTTTCTGACTTTCTGATTTTCTGACTTTCTGAATTTCTGACTTTCTGACTTTTTGACTTTCTGACTTTCTGACATTCTGATATTCTGACTTTCTGACTTTGTGACTTTCTGACTTTTTGACTTTCTCACTTTCTGACTTCCTGAATTTCTGACTCTTTGACTTTCTGACACTCTGACTTTCTGACTTTCTGACTTTCTGACTTTCTGACTTTCTGACTTTCTGACTTTCTGACTTTCTGACTTTCTGACTTTCTGAAATTCTGACTTTCTGACTTTTTGATTTGCTGACTTTCTGATTTTGTTACTTATGGACGTTCTGACTTTCTGACTTTCTGACTTTCTGACTTTCTGACTTTCTGAATTTCTGACTTTCTGACTTTCTGACTTTCTGAAATTCTGACTTTCTGACTTTTTGATTTGCTGACTTTCTGACTTTCTGATTTTGTTACTTATGGACGTTCTGACTTTCTGACTTTCTGACTTTCTGACTTTCTGACTTTCTGACTTTCTGACTTTCTGACTTTCTGACTTTCTGACTTTCTGACTTTCTGACTTTCTGACTTTCTGACTTTTTGACTTTCTGACTTTCTGACCTTCTGACTTTCTGACTTTCTGACTTTCTGACTTTCTGACTTTCTGACTTTCTGACTTTCTGACTTTCTGACTTTCTGACTTTCAGACTTTCTGACTTTCTGACTTTCTGACTTTCTTACTTTCTGACTTTCTGACTTTCTGACTTTCTGACTTTCTGACTTTCTGACTTTCTGACTTTCTGACTTTCTGACTTTCTGACTTTCTGACTTTCTGACTTTCTGACTTTCTGACTTTCTGACTTTCTGACTTTCTGACTTTCTGACGATCTGACTTTCTGATTTTCTTACTTTCCGAGTTTTTGTCTTTCTGACTTTTTGACATTCTGACCTTCTGAATTTCTGACTTTCTGACTTTCAGACATTCTTAAGTTCGAGATTTTTTACCTGTTTACTGGCTAAAAATATTTTCATATTTTTTTGTTTTTTTCTTGCTATATGATTTGCTGCTTTTAGTACTCTCAGATGGAACTTGACAAAATCAATTGTGTATGCTTTTTTTTTTAACTTACCGCTAACCCATGACAGGATGAGCCACTCGATTAAGGTGGGGCTTGCCCCTCGTTTTGTAGGCACTTCTTCGTCGTGATTGATCAGATCCGCCCCCCAGACGCTCCCGATGACGGTTTCGATCCGCTGCGAGGCCAACATCAGCAAAACTGTAAAGATCAATTTTGTTTAAATAATCGCTAACTTTATACAATTTTGAACAAATCAATTCGGTTAAACTCAATAAAATGTGGAAAAATTCTTCCACAATTCGTTTTTTCACTCCGGATGGGATTGTGGCTCCTTAAATTTATGTTATCACATTTGCTTCACCATCAAATTTACTTCCCATTCGCCAACCTTAGGGCCAGGAAATCACCACAAAACATCGTTCCAATAAAAATTGTATTGCGGTTACTGGGAAAATTTCTAATCGCGCGACGGTAGCCTTCCGTGCGGTAGGCTAACCGGAGCAGTAAACACAGTTAAAAAATTCATTCTTACTCACTAATTTCATTGAAAAGTTAAGAAGTAAATTCTTGAATCAATCTTCAAATCATTATTTTGCAAGAGAGGACAAAACATGAAGTCATCGGAATGAAATATTATTATTTTTAGTATTCATTGAGATTGAATTAATTACGAGCGTTAAAATCCCAGACAAAACAAAAAAACAATCTACATTATTGAAAACACATTTTTCCATAGCCTAAGAATTAACTAATTTGGCATGACGAAGATTTTTGATGCGATAAATGCGTCTTTGATACTTTATATGCTGGTCGAATTCAATTATGTTGTCGTTAAAATGTAACAAATCGTATATGAGAAGTTAAAAAAGGAGTTGTGTACGGTGAATAGTCTATTATAGGAAATAATACCATTCGCATCGCAAAAAATTGGACTGCGCACTCATAACTGCGAAATTTGTGCGATCTGTCAAATCAGTATAAAATCTGACGGTTTTCTACACGCTAACCGCTTTTCAGTTAAACTTTATACGGATAACTCCGACTGCAAAACATAGCACGAAATCCAACATTCAATGAATGATCGCTACCGTGTCGTCGAACTCTAAACTTATTTAAACAACTACAGGTTTTCATTTTTTTTTCGTGAATTTGTCAGCTGGTTGACCCCATCGCAAACAGGTTTTTTTTATTATTCATTTTTCCGTGATTTTGACTGCTGATTGACCAAGTTCAAGGCAAACACAATTTTTTGTTTTGTAAACAATAGATAATCCAATAATAATATTTGGTATACATGTTTGTTTGACAACTTTTTATTAAATCATCTTTCAATGTTTTCCGCTTGTTCATCCGATTTAATTTCAGTCGATAAATAATCCTTATGTAGAACAATGCTCATTTTTTTTTTGAATACTGTAATTTTTTTTACAGTGGTACCCTACGGGAGCCCAAATCAGCTATCGCAGAAATAGAAAAAAAGAGTGGATCAGCAATAACAAAACGTTACCTTTGAGGTGATTTGAATGGCGAAAAAAAAACGTCAAAAAATAAAGGCATACTGAAAAGCGAATACTTACAAAGAAAGGTAAAATACGATGCACTGTGGCAAATAAATTTGATAAACGGCTTTCTCATCGTCTGCCCGAACGTCGAGTGCGGCGCGATGATGTAGGAGATGGAAAACAGGGGAAAAAGAATTCCTGTGGAAAAAACGAAAGAATAAAAATGTGAGGTTAGATACTTGACTTATCATGTCCGTCCAACCGGTTTCCGTCGTTGGAATATTTCGGTAAGGTTTTTTTTTTCTCAGAGCGGAAATAAAGATATTGTCAAATAAAATGTGGCTGGCAAATTTTACCTATCCGCACAATTTCGAGTGCTTGCAGAGCCATATTTTTCCGCCGAAAGCCCGGAAGTCCCTCGTACCAGATACTGGCCAGCAGTTGCTGCACGTTGGGATGAGACACGAACTGTGGAGTTGAGATGAGAGTGAAGATAATATTTAACTTATGCTTGAATCTTTGATAAAAATATGTCTAATTGAGAATATTTTGAATAACTGTTGAATAACACCTTTGTATGTATTTGACAAAATGTTAGTATTTAGTTTATATGACTTAAATTCAGCTTCTTATCTCTAATCATTCAGTCATCTTAATCTACATTATGGAATGAGTTTATTTTTAACTGTCTTTATCGCGAAAAAGTAGTTGAAAAATAAAAAACTTCGTACGATTAGAAAGGGTTTTTCATTTCCTTTCTAATGATTTAAAAGTTTTGTTGGAAGACGAAGAGTGAATGTCCTTAAACTTAAGATAAAGTTTTGAGAATATCCTCGTTGAAAGTGAACACATTCGAGCAGCGCTAAGTGATATCAAAGCGCGTGGCCTGCGCCTACACTCGGTGTAAAAATGTCGTTAACCTCGACGTGTAGTGTGTGCACAAAAGCAATAAGAGATGAATCTGCAAGAGTGAAATGTTATGGGACGTGTGGCTCAATCTTGCATGTGAAATGCTGCCATGGCTTATATGATAATGGGCTGAAATGTATGGAAAAAAACCGCGCAATGAAATTTGTGTGTAAAGATTGTCGTGAAAATCGAATCGGAACCGATAATGTGAAGAAGAAACTAAATGATATCATGTTATTCGTAAATGAAAATTTTAACACTTTGAAAATTGAGATTGATCAAAAGTTGAAAGAAAACGAAGCAAATTTACAAAAAATGATGAAATCAGAGGCAGAAAAAATCATTGATTCTGTCAAAAATGTGCTGGATGAAAATCTGAAAAATCTTGCAAGGCAACCGGCAAAAGTTTTAGATGTTTGTACTCCTTCTGGTCCTAGTTCAAATTTACGATCCAGAAAACGAGCACGCTTAGAAAAAAATCCAGAAGATGATCCCATTGTTATAGATAGCAGCCAAACTCCTACATTTGCTGATCTTTTGAAAGGTAAAAATCGATTTTTTGTTAAAACACCAATAAAAAAACGAGAACCAATGGTTATAGTAAAGCCGAAAGAAGTAGAACAAACCTCTAGAGAAACTAAAGAAGATTTACGTTTGAAAGTAGATAGATCTGCTGTAAAAATTCAAACAGTAAGAGAAGGAAAAAAATGGTAGAGTCATTCTTGGTGTTGATAATTCCGATAACTTAGAATCAGTAGTCTCAAACGTGCAGGGTTTACTAGGACAAAAATATGATGTTACGATATCTAAATCAAACAAACCACGTCTTAAAATAACAGGATTATCAGAAAAAAATATCGGCAGAAGACTTAAAACAATGCCTTATAGACCAAAACGATTATTTGAAAATCGATAATTTGAATCTTGTAACAAGTTATGCCAGTAAATTCCTGAATTATACGCAATATACATTAATCATAGAAGTCAATTTGGCCACACAAGAAACTATGCTTGAAATGGGCCGTGTAAATATTGGTTGGGATAGATGCAGAGTTGTTGAATGCTTCAGCATAATACGTTGCTTCAAGTGTTGTGCTTATGGACATAAAAGCATAGACTGTAAAAACGATGAAATCTGCTCACGTTGCGCTTTGAACCATAGAACCTCAGATTGTAAGTCCGATTTTAGAAGCTGTATTAATTGCAAAAATATCAACACGGAACGGAAAATGAATTTGGCTATCGATCTTTTTGCATATAGCGAGGATTGTCCTGTTTACAAAAAACTGGTGGCAAATAAGCGGCGTTTTGTAGAATACACTCAATAGCAATCATTAAAGCCTAGCAAAAGTCAATCAACGATCATTTATTTAAATTGTGGTGGTATGACAACCAATTATGAGGAAATTCGATTAATGATGCACACAATTCAACCGAAACTTGTTCTGCTTTCTGAAACGCATGTAACAGAAACATTGGGCGGAAATATTTTTCAAATACCCTATTTCAAATCCATGAGTTGTTATTCTGATTCGAGACACACAGGAGGCGTTATGATATATATTCACGAAAGCATGAAATATAAGGTCCTACTAAATGTACAAAAAGATGAAAATTGGTTTCTCGGAATTGAAGTTTTAAGTGGAATAACTGCAGGTCGATACGGTATCCTTTACCATTCGCCAAACGAAAGTGATGCAAGTTTTTTGAAGGTATTGGAAGAAAACTGGCTTGATGAATTTGTTGATTTGTCTAAATTCAACATAATAATCGGAGATTTCAACATTGATTGGTTGAATTCGAATGATTCTTCAAACTTAAAGAATATTATGAACTCGTACTACCTCAAACAGCATGTAAAAGACTACACTCGTATAACACGTACTAGCCAAAAAATGATTGATTTGGTATTCTCGAACTGTGATATCAATGTTTGTGCTGTCAATGATTTTAAAATATCTGACCAGGAAACTTTATGTCTGTCTGTTGAAAACAAATGTGATGATGTTGATGATATGTCCATAGGGGTAAAGTGTTGGAAAAACTACTCTCGCGAAAGTCTGCTCGCTTTGCTGAGGGAACGCCTTCAAGAAACAAACTTAAATCGGTCGTTCAAGGATTTGCATGAGAAGGCGGATTGTTTAATAGACCATTTGAAAATATGTGTAAATCAGCTGGTAACTGATAAACATAAAAAAGCCCAACAGTCAAGTAAATGGTATGATATTGAACTTGTTCAAATGAAAAGATGAAGGGACAAGTCATACAAAAATTTTTTGAAATTAAACACAGACTTTTCATGGTTAGTTTACAAAACGTACAAAAATGAATACGCATGTTGCCTGCGGAGGAAAAAACGAGAATTCATTCAGCGTACTATTGATGAAAACAAAGAGCTGTGGAAAATTCTTAAGAGCCTTATAAATCCAAAAGTATTGAAAACTAAGTTTATCCAGTTTTGCGGCGAAGATGAGCAAGATGAAACTAAAATTGCAAATAAATTTAACGAGTTTTTTGTTCAAAGCATCGAAGATATAAGCAATTCAATAAAGATAGAGCCCGAACCAATACCACTTGGCGGACCTTACACTCAAAGCTAGTTTGCCAATTTTTCACCAATCACGCTTGATAATCTGAAAAAAATAGTATGGACAATGGGATCATCTTCTGGTTCAGATAGGGTGAACTGCAGAATATTAAAAGATGGATTTGATGTTATTGGCCAAAATCTTTTGAACCTCATAAACGAGTCACTGTTGACTGGAATTGTTCCCCACTCTTGGAAAAAATCTATGGTTGTTCCAATAGAGAAAGTTAATGGAACATCGAAAGCAGAGGAGTTTCGTCCAATTAACATGCTACCGGTGTACGAGAAAGTTTTGGAGATAGCAGTAAAAGACCAATTGCTTGACTATATTGATATTAATAAATTGCTTGTCCCAGAACAAAGTGGGTATCGCAAATACCACTCTTGTGAAACCGCTCTAAACTTAGTATTGGCAAAATGGAAAGGAAAGCTGGAAAAAAAGCAGAAACTTATCACACTATTCCTTGATTTGAAACGAGCATTTGAAACGATTTCACGCACAAATCTGATAAAAACTCTGCGGAAATATGGTATAAAGGAAACAGCTCTCAATTGGTTTCAATCGTATCTAAAATGTCGATATCAATGCACAAAATACGCTACTGTGATATCTAATACCAAAGAAACAATGGTCGGTGTACCCCAGGGAAGTGTTTTAGGACCTTTGCTTTTTATTTTATACATTAACGACATGAAAAGAATTCTTAAACACTGTGATATCAATTTATTTGCTGACGATACTGTGATATTTATTGCTTGTGATAATGTTAATGTTGCTGTAGAAAAACTGAACTGTGATCTTAGCAACTTAAGCAAATGGCTGGATTTTAAAATGTCGAAACTCAATGTCTCGAAAACAAAATGTGTGATCGTCTCCAACAAGCCTTTAAACTGTGATATTATCAATGTATGTATCGATGGTGAACGTCTGGAAATAGTCAAAGAAATCAAGTATCTTGTATCGACGAAAGATTGAATTTTAAAAGCCACATCAATTATTCTGTTAAGAAAATTGCCAAAAAATTCGGTATTTTGTGTCGTCTTCGTAAAGATTTGTCGCAGTGGAGTCTCATTTACCTGTACAAGGCAATCATATCACCACATTTTGACTTTTGCCCTTCTATAATATGCTTTGCAAACGATCAGCAAATGGCTAGAAGACAAAGGCTTCAAAATAAAATTATGAGACTGATTCTAAAGTGTGATCGAAGAACCCCTATACGGGATATGTTGGCTGCATTACATTGGCTTTCAATAAGGCAAAGAGTTACGTACCATACTATGATCCTGATATTCAAAATAGTAAAAAAAATTGCACCAGAATATCTACAAGAGAGAATAATCAGAGGAACTGACCTGCATCGTTATGGAACTCGATTTGCCAGTGAAATAAGAGCTGCATCATTTTTGTTAGCGTCTTCACAGAATTCGCTGTTCTACCAAGGAATAAAATTGTACAACACTTTACCAATGGACATTAAGAGAGAAGAAAACTTTACTAGTTTTAAAAATAAATGTTTGGCGTTCGTGAAAACTAATATAAGTATATAGTTTAAGTTAGTAATTAAACTACTTGATGATGATTATAACAACTGAACAAACGTCTCTGGGCCGCACATGAAAAATTAGCAAAAGCAACGCGATCTGGGGCGCGGTAAAACCCTGAAAATGGACTCATGTGTGTGTGGGAAGGGGTTTTACCCTAAAATGTCCCTTTTCTCAGATGGTCCCTGTTCAAAAGTTGACAGCAACAGCAAATACAAGGAAAAAAATAAAAAGGCAATGATGGACGTACATGGGAATAACATTCAGAAAAATGAAGCAAATCAACAGATCAAAAAGTCAAAGAGACATAATTAAAAATATCTTTTAAGATAATCCAGCCCAAGTTCCCATGTACGGGGGATAGTGGAGGGCCATCATCATCATTAAAGTTGGGACATTTTTCAAAAACCCAACCCAAAATGCAAACCCGATCATCTCAAGGTGGAGTGGACAAAATTTCAAAATTCGAGTTGCATTGGAATCCTTTTTTCCTACTTATAAAAATATTAAATTTGTTTAATTTGCAGAAGACTGATCTTAAACTTTTGGCCGCAACATTATACTACAGGGTGGTCCCAAGTTTTTGATGACGATGGCTTAAGTAGCTATCTTATATATAAAAATGGAGGCGTTTTCTTTGTAACACCATCACGTATGAATGGTCGGTCGGAATTAAGTGAAGTTTGGTATCCGAGGGTTTTTCAGGTCAGAGATGGTTCGTATAATAGTTTCAAGAATCTGACTTTTTATGGAAGAAGGGTCCCCATACAAAATTACCTCTTTTCCCCATCTTATATATAAAAATGGAGGCGTTTTCTTTGTAATACCATCACGTATCGTGGTCGGTTGGAAAGAAGCGAAATTTGGTATCCGAGGGTTTTTCGGGCCAGCGATGGTTTTTATAATAGTTTCGAGATTATTACTTTTTATGGAAGGGGGCTCCTATTCAAAATCAACTAGAAACGGGACAAAACTCGAACAACTTGAAGACGATTTTCATGAAAACTGGTTCACGAGCACGAAGAAGATAAAGAACTGTAAACATTTTACAACAATTTATTAAGTAACGGGTAAAACGAAGTTTACCGGGTCATCTAGTTTAATATATTTTAAGTACATTGCAAATATTTCGCACAAAATAAAACAATTTTTTTAAACAAATATGAAAAAAGGATTGGAATGCAACTCGAATTTTGAAATTTGGTCCATACCACCCTGAAATGATCGGGTTTGAATTTTAAGTTCGTCCCAGCTTTAAGCTTAATTTAAGTCATATAAACTCAATATTAAGATACTGTTAAATACTTTCAAAGAAGGTTTTGCTCACGATCTCTGGAACGAGATCAAAAGAATTGCAATATGTAATAAGATGGCTTAGATATGGCCGATCAATGTTTTCATGTTTTTGAGGGGGTGATCCCAAACTTTACGCCAGCAGTGTATGTTCTTCCTCTCAAAAATTTAGGTTTAATAAAATTATCTTCCTGGAAGCTTACTTCCAAGAAAATTATTTTTTTAATACAATAAATATCTGAGAATTGAAAAACAAAGCCAAATTCCAAATCTGCCAAAGCAAATCTGATAAATGATTCGAAACCAAAATTTTCCAAATCAATCAATGAATCATAGACAACAAAACCGCTATTCCCTTGAGTTATCAATTAAATTTGATAAATAAGTATTTAAAATGGTAAAAGTTTTCATTGGAAAAAATTACCTTATTAATGTTAAAAAATACTAATTTTTTTCAGTTTCACATTGTTGTTCAAATTTCCAAAAAATTTATCCGAATTTCTTTTTTGAATTTATTTTTGTAAGTTTGTCTGTTTTTTTTTATGATGTAATTTTTGTTCTGAAAACATGATCTTCTTGGAAACCTATAAATATAATTGAATGTTTCACTTAGTTTAATTATTTAAAATTTTCTGTTTTTAAATGATCATGATTTTCAATAAATCTTTCAAAAGTTTGAAAATTGATTCGAAGCATCAACTTTAATGCTTCATTTAAATGCGCAATTTCAACTAAATCAGTATTTGACTTGTGCTTTCAATATTTACAGCAAAACTTGGAATTCAATGTTTCTTGATACGTCAAGATGTGGATAACCTTCACCGGATGTAATTTAGAAAAACTTCGATACTTGGCACAATTGAAAAATCGAATTTTATTGTAACAAAATACTGACTAATTTTATTTTAGTAAACCACGATATTTAGAAAACTTTTTATTATGTCCGTATGGTTGATGGTTGGAACGGAAGAGTCTAACTTTTTTGCTCTCGGTTTTTTTTTTTGGTTTTACATTGACATTTAGAGTAATTCAAATCTAAATCAAAGCATAACTGAACATAACTGGAGCACTTAATTTCAAAGGTATTAGAACGGTTCAAATTGTGGAAAAACATTTTAAAATAATTTTTTATTAGTTTCTTCTGTATAATTCAAGAAATCCAAATTCCTAATCTGTTCTTTGTCAGAATAAGTTTTGAATGAACTTTTTTGGCCTTTTATTTTGACAAAAGGAAGATTCCGAATAGAAAAATGATTTCATCACAGACTTTGATCACTGGCACTTTTGCAATAAAATGATCTATGTTCTTCTATTCGTCAAATTAAATTCATGGATAAATATGTGCTTTGATTATAATATTTTTTTCCTTTTATAATATTTCATAATATTACTATAATATTTTATCATTTTGATGAACAATTTTAACCATGGTCAATTTATGCCCTGATCTTGAATTTTTTTTTTACATTCGGAAATACATACTTTCTTTTTTAATCTGGGACTCTTGTTTCAATATTCTATTTCTGTTCACTGACTCTTATGTTAAAAGCTTTGAATTCTGGTTTTTTTTCGAAATTTTATTTCGCATTCGTTTTTTGGTGGTTTGGAAATACTGACTCAAAATTATTAAACAAGACTATATAAAATTCATTTTCAAGCTAATTTCTTATTCTAAATAAGGTTCCTCATTTTGGATAATTTATGGATGACTTACCGGAAATAGTATTGATTTTGAATCATATCAGGAAACTATATACGTTTTTCGAGTTTGTATAATGGTCATGAGTAGAAAAATGGTTTTCGAAATCAATGCCTTATTTAATTGTGCATTTTTGGTATTGTAATGATTTCTAGCTGAATATGAACAGATACAAGATATTGAACGCAAGTTAAACTCTAACAATTTTAAAAAAATACGTTAGATAAATGAATTTAAAATCGTTATGCCACTGTTGAAGCATTTTCCACCTCTGTTTAAATTTTTATCAAGAATTTCGGATTTTTAAAGCCACAATCTCCGAAACTAGATTTTTTTTTGTTTCAATTATAGTCGTTTTATCATATATACGTTACAGTTGCCGGATCGTTATTAAAATACTTATCCGGTACAACTGAGTGCTCGAACTCGCGGACATCGGCTCAGAAGACAACAGACTTGCCAACTGAGCTATATCTCAAGCCCCGAAACTAGAATATGTGTTCAAATTTTGGCTTGGTTTTTCGACTAGATGATGTTTGGAAATACATACAAAGTGATTTTTGGTTGCTAGTTCAACCAAAATCGCCCCTGCAAAGCACGCTATCAAGCGAAATACCCCTAAATAAATACAATGACATTCAATGTTCACGTGTTTTATAATTAGAATCATTGTGTTCAAAAACCGGGACAAAAGCAAATTTTAATAAAAGTGCTTAAATGATGATTTTAAAACATATTTCCGCGAAAAAAAATCAATTTGAAGATGAGAAACAAGTTTAAGCAACACAATCAAAATTTTAATCCAAAAACATTTCGTTTATATTTATTGGCCACAAATACGATGATTCCCAAAGATTAAGTTCGATATATAATGTTCTTACCCTATACAAAAGCGATTTCACTCCCGCACCACAATCAATTTCACTGTTTTTGATTGGAAGAATCTAAAAAAATATATGAAACATTCTTTTGAATTTAGCGAAAATTTTCACTGCCGAAAAAACACGTCTTGACAATTCAGCAAACGCCTACTCTGACCTTAACTGAATGTGAAATCTTCATCTCAGAAGCTATTGAAATGCAAGTTTGAGCTTTTTTTGCAATCTAATTTTGAGGTCCTGTCTTGGTGATTTGAAGACTGGCCCCTAGGTGAGAGCAAAAACTGCATTTTTTTTTTCAACAGTGAATTGTTAGATGTATGATTTAAGAATTCAAAACTTAAATTTAAAGGAAAACTCGCAGTATGTATCCGTGGTGATACAAGAATCTTCCATATCAGCATTAAAGTTCATAACTAAGATCTGTCCATCTGTTTTGTATGAGGTTTATATTTCGAATAGATATGCGTTATTTCAATAGAAACTTATATTTAAACTTTATTTGAGGGGAAGAGGTTTTTAAATAAAAACCATTTACAAACTTGTTATAAACATTGTCTAATTTTAAAGTTTCAACTTGTCTTACTCCTTACCCGCCCCAGAGACAGATGAGGACAACTTTCCCACGGATCAACACCTTGTGGGTAATTGAATTTACCCTGGAGCTGAATGTCACAAAGTAAAGAATCACAGCGCAACTTTTCTAATAGCTTTAAACGGCAAACCCAATGAGGTGTGGGAGGAGGATTAAAGTTGACCAACTGCCATCGCTTCACCTCAGAGTTAATCTCGTATACGTAGTACGGATATTGGTGCTGACTTTGGTTTCATTTTCACCCTCTGAGCGAATGTGGTTTGTTGATGCTGTTAGTTTTCTAAGCTGAGCTCAGTACAACTGAGATTACAACAGATTGTTTTTGTGACTTTGTAGTTTAAAATGGAATTACCCTGCTTTTTTTCAGATTAAAAGAAAAAAAAAACAATTACCTTTTTCTGTCTTAATTTAACGGCTAACTTTAGTCGATTAAGGTGCATCCGGTCGCCATGCTCAAAGGCCGGACCCGTGGGATCATGATTCAGCAGCACTTCCAGCTCATGTGAGGACCTCGTGTGATCAAGCAATGCCGTTGCAAAGTCTTGACACTGCCTCCGGAGTTCCTGATACTCGTTCTGGAAGAGTAAAAAACATCTTTTGAATATTTACTGTTGGTTCAATGTAATTGAAAATATTTACCTTAAATTCGTGCTCGAGGAAGCTCAGCCGGCGCAGTTCCCAGCTCAGCTCGAAGGCCGTCAGGATGGGATCTTTGGAAGAGAGGGCCACCAGCGAGGGACTGGCCAAGGCACGGTACGCGTTGATGCGGGACCGCGAGTGCCTCAGGGAGTCCTCCTGCCGGGAGGTTACGCAGTCATCACAGCCGCACCTTGATGGAGGATTTAAAATAATTGTGAATTCTATTTTGAACATACTTAATTCTACCAATTTTAACAATTAATCTATTGGAAGTTTCTACTGTCTGATTCAAACTGTTTAATGAACTCAATACTCTCATTTTCATGTTTAGTGGGTACTGCAAGTTGGAGTCTGGGTAATATCTTTTTTTGCTACCGTATATTCCTTTAACGATTCAATTAATCCAACCAAGACAATATCTTTTTCAATAAATCACAAGTTGTAATATGTGTTTGAATGGATGTTGTCACGGTGGGATTACCTGTATTGCTGATGATGACTACGCGTTATACAAATTCTTCTAGGTTTTGGAAGGATTTCAAAACGAAATCTCTCCCTCGAAGGAAGTGAAATGTGTCTTCCGCCATCTGTTGACATTTAAAATAAAAAAAAAAAGAAAATCTGATGCCCGGAAAGCGAAGCGTTAATGAGCAGACACAATGACAGCGATGGCGGGACGCCGCCGCCGCCGCGAAGAGTAGCAGTAAAAGTTCGAGATATACTTTTCATTTTATGGTGATTGTTGTTGTTTGCCGGTATAATAATCTCCTGATTCTCTGTTCCCTGATGTTTTTCCCGAAGACCGGCGACATCATGATCTGGCTTTCATTTTCACGTTTTTAAAACTGTCATAACAACCTGCTACCTACTGACTGCTGCCTCGGGATGAATAAACTTGGACTACATACTTGGAGGGATGAGGCAGAGATTATCTTGGCAGTCAGTGAGCATAATTTATTTCAGCAATTAAATTGCTGAACAATGACATGTGTCTGTGTGACTGAAATGTTTCGCTAGGGGGTAGTATGTTAATTCCGGGGAGGATTTGATTTCCTGGAGTTTTCCCACGTCATATCATTAGCTAATTTGTCCGGAATGACTTTTAAGCTGTTGACTTTTCGTTTCGTTTCGTTTCGTTTGTTTGAAAATTAGGTACCACTTACCTCACATCGTGCGGCATTGGCAGCGTTGCTCCGCGATCCAGCAAAATCTTGATGATTTCGTAGTTATCTCGGTGGGCCGCCAAAATGAGCGGAGTGATATCCGGCGTAAAGGTGGCCGTATCGGGCGGAAGTGCCTCCCAGCTCTGCCGATTACAAGAAACAAGCAAGTAGGATATCATTAGCAGGAATGTTTTCCCCGCTTCCTCTCTTGAGTAAACTTACATGTGGATCCCCATTTTTGTGGCAACTGTCCTCGTGATCCAGCAGCACCTCGACGGCTTCCACGAATTCCTCGGAGATGGCATGAAGCAGGGCGTCCTTCGTATCGACCCGGTGATTGATGAGCAGCTCGACCATCTCCAGGTTTTCGTTGTCGATGGCCATCAGCAGGGCGGATCTTCCGAGCGGGTCGACACAGTTGATGTTGATGTGTCCCTCGGCTTCCGCCTTTTCCAAGATTCTGGGTGGGAAGAAAATAGTTTTTAGTTAAGTGAAAGGAAGAAGACGGGAATCTTGAAAATGGAATAAATTTGCAGCATACCTTCGCGTGCTGGCCACATCGCCCCGTTCAACCGCCAGGAGATATTTTTTCTCCTCCAGCGATAGCGCTGCTATCTCCTGGTGCGGCCGGACCACGTTCTCTTCCTCCATCATGCCGTGGATGCTGTGACGCTGTGATTGAAATTTAAAAAAGTTCTATCTTAATACATTTTTTTTTGAAGAACAAAGAATGTTGCCCTATCTTAGATTGTAACGTTAATTCGAATTTTTATGGTATTTACGATGTTCAATTTTGAATAATGTTGAAGAGCGCATCACGCCTTGATGGACTTATTTTTAAAGTAGTTAAACTAGGACTAAGAATGTTCCGTTTTGAATTTAACCGTTTGCAAATGAGTACAATATTAGCTGCACACTGCTCCTCCTTTCCCCTTGAATTTCTGTCAACAAGATGTATTTCGAAAAATATAAAATAAGAGAAGAATAATGAAAACTTACAACGAATTTTCTCTTTATACTCATTTTAATATCCTTCTACACAACTTATAAACGGCAAACACGAAATTATTGCGATACCGAAAACCAAAAATTTAGGGTAATTTGTACCAATGTTCGGAAAATCGCTCAAGAAAAGCAATCAGGATTCGTTTCAAGCTAGAATACTTTTACCTCCGAGTGCTGTGATAGGCACGTGGTGAACGTATCCGTTGAATATTTGTCGAACATCAACACTAACTAGATACATAAAGATATACCATGCCCCATCAGTTGCTTTTCGTCACGTGGCTAATCAACGGTGATCGACATACTTGATGATACATTTTGAACGTCGCTCTCACAATCATTCGCTAACAACTGTATTTCAATCATTGTTGATAATGATAGATGATCATGAATCTCTCAGAAGGAAAATCTGAAGAAATACCAGGACCAAATGTTGAAAAAAGCCGTAGCACATGCAGGACAGCTCATTGTGGTTACTTAGTAATGATTTTGTTCTTCTACGCAAAGCGAAAAACTAAAAATCATATTGTAACCTGTACACATCTCTCAGAACTGATACATATCAGTTGTGATCATAGAAGGTTAAAAACCATCAAGGAAGGCAATCACCATCGATGGTCAACCGATGTGGCACAGCTACTATAAAGAGTATATCGAAAATTAACTATGAACATATTAGGGCATTCTACTTACTAACGCGTGAACGCACACACTGTGCCAGGGCCGTAGGAAGAACCGGCTCATGGGGGGGGGGGGGGGGGTTTTGATGACAATTTTTTTCTGAACCATTTTTGCTTGAAAAATGCATGCACAATGCAGAAGTGAAAAAAGTATTTGTTCTAAGTACGAATTATTCAGATTTAAGTTATTTTGCATTATAAGTGATTTATTTTTTTTGAAAATAAGCCAAAAAAAGGCTTTTGAACGCTTCATTTAGAAAAAAGAACTACTTTTTTAATCATTTAAATGAGCAAGCTAATTCTTTTGAACCACAAGCATCACATTTTTAAGCATGAATAAAAATGTTAAGTATTCTAAAAAAAAATTAAAAAAAAATAGTGTTATGGTTCAAATAAATTTTATTTTATACTCTTGTAAACTCGATTCAAATAAAGGATTTTAGTTTAAACCTTTGATTTTAAATAATCATCAATCTACGTAAATAATGTTAAATAAAATATCTAGCTGAATTTTTAGCTGAGGATGAAAAACAAGTTCAAAAATAATCAATTATTGTTTTATGTTTGGTAATTTAAATCCTGCTTAAAGTTTTGAAAATGAAAATCTAGATTATTAAAAAAAAACAAATTTTTTGAAATTAATTCAGTTCTTATTTTTGAATATGTGATTTTTACTAGGTTTGTTTTCCTTAAATGACGTTGAGGAATTGAAAATTTTAATTTAATTTAAATTTAAATTTAATAAATTCCTTCAATTTGCATAATAAAATTCTAATATTGATATTTAAACATTGATTTTGTTCCAAGTCGGAAATCTGCACATTGAACCTAAATTTAAAACCTGAATCTAAAGTCTAGATAAGAAATCCTATAAATTTGGAATAAAAAGCGAAACTTGTGACAGAACCCTTAACCAGAAATCTCTTATTTGATTCTGAATTTGTGGTTTTCAATATGATTTTTTATATTATTTTTTCGTTGTTGAACTTATAAATAAAAATCAAATTGTGACTGATGATATTGTTTCACATTTTTCAATTCTGGACTTATGAATTTTTCTTATGTTTCAGATCTAAATCTTAAAAATGGTTTGAATGTTCAATATTCAAACTGATCCAAACTTAAATCAAGAACAATAAACTAGATATTTACTAAATATTTTTCCGCAAAGTTTCCTAGCTGGGCTAATCCAAGCAATTTTATCTTAAAACCTTTCGAAATAAGGGCATATTGTTTCAAAATTTACCTTGAAAATCCGCCCAATATGCAAGCAAATTTCGGAATTATTCCATTTAAATCAAGATGAAAAACTGTTTTTATTTTATTCAAACACATAAGCCGATTCAATATCATATTTAAGGCTACCAAAAAATGTTTAATGTTTATTTTCACAAAAAATGATTTGGACGCAAAATACACAATTCCAAGGACTCAACTAAAGTTTTCGTTTGATTTTGCAAATAGAGTGAGAAAATCTGGGCAAATCCGGACAATCAAGTAAGCTTAGTCTAACCCTATAGGATTCAAAATTTGGGATTCAACTACAATCAACAAATGAATTTTTTTTAAACTGTTGTAGAAATGTGGTCCTGGAATGAGATTTCGAGATTTTGGACTTGAGAATGTTACTTTTGAATCATTTTAGTTGTTCATCAAAATTTAGTTTATTTTATGATAAGCAAAAAAAATCACTAGGCATTTTTGAACCTTCATGGGGGGGGGTTTAACCCCCAAAACCCCCCCCGTTCCTACGGCCATGCACTGTGCACACCTGTATGTAGCATCTTGATCTGTCAAGAGTGAACCAGCGCTTTGTTTATGTTTGAAACATTCATTTCTCCCAAAATGTCGCGAACACTTGGACACCTGGATGCGAGAGAAGGGCATCTCGATGAATGAAGTGGCGAAACGTTTCGGCATTCATCCGGCGAGCGTAAAATCCACCATCCACAAGTTTGGGGAACACTAAACGTTCGATGATTTGCCAGGAAGAGGCAGAAAACCAGGACCATCTGATCCAAATCTGTACCGTTAGGTAATCAACCTCATCAACTGGAATCGATCGATGTCCATACGGGATTTGGCAAAAAAGCTTGGACATTGATCGGAATGGTACAGCGGATCAAGAAGCGAAACGACCTGAAAACATACAAGAAGCAGAAAGTGTCCAAACAAACGGTTGAACAAAAATCACGAGCCAAAACCAGAGCCCGGAAGCTGTACAATCGGATTTTGCAGAAGCCAAATGCGTGCATTCTCATGGACGATGAAACTTATGTAAAAGAGGATTCCAGTACTCTTCCGGGACCACAATTCTACACTGCAGCTAAAGTCTGCTTCATTTAATATTGGAACAAATTCTTTTGCTCATTGTGGCGCTCCTAGTGGACGGATTTGGAAACTTTTTTCACCCACGTGTTGGGAAATTCATTACCTTTCACCATGTATTTATGTCATAACACCAAACGATAGCATTTTGTAAACAACCGCCATGGAAGCCGAACGGAGAGATCAAATTGTGCACAGTTTTCTTGAAAATCCATTGTTGTCGGCATCGAAGCTAGCTAAACAGCTTAAAATGCCCAGAAATACCGTATGGCGTGTTATCAAGCAGTACAAGGAAACATTGACGACGGCTCGGAAGCCGCATTCGAAGCGTCGGAATGGAACTGTCGACCGGAAACTGCGTGGGAAAGTCATCAAGGCCGTCAAGAGGAATCCCAATCTTTCAGACCGCGATTTGGCCAATAAGTTCCAGGCCGCTCACAGTACGGTGCGACGAATTCGTCTCCGGGAAGGAATAAGGTCATTCCGAGCCAGCAAACAGCCAAATCGGACGCTGAAGCAGAACAATGTGGCCAGAATCCGTGCTCGAAAGCTGTACGACCAAGTGCTGACCAAGTTCGACGGATGTAAAGTCTGCTTCATTTAATATTGGAACACAGACAATTGCGTGTAGTTCAGTCATTTATTAACGAATTCATAATTTGTTTTTCATACAAATGTAGCATTTTCTTTACTCTTTCATAAAAAAAAATTAAAAAAATTATTCATTGCTGTTTCGAAGAAATTCTCGTACTCGTACTCGTAAGAAAACTGTGCACAATTTGATCTCTCCGTTCGGCTTCCATGGCGGTTGTTTACAAAATGCTATCGTTTGGTGTTATGCCATAAATACATGGTGAAAGGTAATGAATTTCCCGACACGTGGGTGAAAAAAGTTTCCAAATCCGTCCACTAGGAGCGCCACAATGAGCAAAAGAATTTGTTCCAATATTAAATGAAGCAGACTTTATTGGAGAGGATGTGAGTGACCACGAGAAGTCGATTGAGGTGGGAAAATTTGGCCATAAAGTGCTTGTGTGGCAGGCAATCTGCTCCTGCGGATTGAAGTCGTTTGAGTTTCTTTACAAAAGGAACAATAAATGCCGATATCTACCAAAAGGAGTGTTTGCAGAAAAGGTTGCTGCCACTATATAAGAAACATACGACTCCACCATTGTTCTGGCCGGATTTGGCATCAGCCCACTACGCTTGATCCACACATAGTTGACTCATAGAATTTATCGACCTTAGCGGCGAAAAGTGATGTCCTATAACTTATAACTTATTTTCGATACATTCCTTATTTCCCATCGCCAAGGTGTCGCAGCGCGGGCAAGAACACCCAAGTTCAACAGCCCATGCATAGTTCCCAGGCTAAATTTGAACCTTTCTCCAATTACACTGTTATCCGCAGATCTCGACACTTTGTCAACTGCAATAAATTCCCAATACATACTACCAGCAAAGATACCGTTTCTTTAAAATAAAGAAGAAGGCTTTGCCACGAACAATTATTATTCTATATGGACCTTCGATGATAGCGACGCCATCTTAAGGGTTCCGGAAACAAGATTCATGCATCTACACCCAAAATTCAGCCTCTGTGCCAATGGCGTGTAGTCAATTTCATAGCATCATTGGTACAAGAAGATAACGCGACCGGCACTGATTCGATTTGCGCCCACCGGCATTAACCTCCCAGCGCAACCGAATTGCGTATGTCTGAATGAAACAAAATAAAAACGTTTTCGCGTCCCTCCCCATCGCATCACAAGCCGAAGAAGGATGGAAATAAATACCGGCCAACACCAGGCAGCCAGCGAACCGAGCACTGTGCGTGTGAATGTAGCAAAAGCAACAACAAAAACATCCTTCTAATTCAATCAACCGGCAAACACGGCTAAGCTGTGCGTGTGTATGTAGCAAAAGCAACAACAAAAACATTCCTTCAATTCACAGGCAAACAACACCGGCCAAGCTGCCCGGCTTTAGCAGCTGTGTATATGTAGCGTGTGTATGTAATAGCAGGCAGTAAGCAAAGCACAGTTCTCATTCAATGGGTTTCCCGTTCCTTCACTCCCGTTCCCTTTCCCGTTTCCATCTTAAGGCAAAGGAATGCATTGAAAGGAGGCCAAACGCCGGGAAGCCGCTGTTGTACGTTTTTTGTGATTGATCGGTAACAGAAAGCCTATGACAAATATACCTCGTCCTGCATGAAGCTCGAATAGTACACTGGTTAGAATGTCGGACTGGCATGACGATACAATTGGTGATGTGAGTTCGATTCTCACTACAGCGCTGTGGTTTTAATTTTTATTTTCTTGTTTCTGGGATGAATTATCCAATAGGAAGGAAATCCCATAAAATGTTTTTCTTGTTTCGCTTGAATGTAGTGGTCATTATTTTGGTTGGAAGTCAAGTCCTTATGCCAGTTACGGTTTTTCAAACATACCGTCTTCGGCACAGTGCACATTTCAGAGCATTATCGGCACAGAGATTTGCTAAAAAGGCATTGGATTTTTGCAACCTCTTCTATGGGTGTAGCTATGGTAACTAATGTGTGTCTTGGAACAACAAATCAGCTTTTAAAGTATATCTGTTGGAATCAAGTACTGCAGAGCCATCTACAATACTTTAAATGGTGAAAATATATTTTGGTTGATCTTTTGGACGAATTATTAACCTTATGTTGTCATCCGGAAAACACTTGATTTGAATTTGAATTCAACCGAAACTTAGCTTTTCTTATATTACTCTATTCGAGATGAAAATACTGAATGCTCAAATGGGAATCTAATAGCTGATAAAAACAAGCATGTTAAAATTTGTACCAACAGTGCGAATACGATAATCTATTTTAGTCGCCTCCCAAGTAACAATCTAAGTTTTGATATGGTCAGCTAAATTTTGTAAGGACTATAGCCACTGAACATTGAAATGGTTTTAATCACTGAAAATCGCTTGAAGCTCCCACAATATGGGTATTAATTGAAAGGGATCAACGAGTAGACGACAAATTTCGCTACGGGCATCATATTGATATCCAAGATGGCGGCTTCCAATAAACATTAAAATGATTTTAATCACTGAAAATCACTTGAAATTCCCACAATATGGTCATTGGGCAAAATGGCTTGATCTCGACTTTCTCTATAAGACGCCATCTTGAAATCCAAGATGGCGACTTTCGCTGAACCTTTAAATGCTGTTTATAACTAATATCGCATGCAACCTTGGCTAAAGGGCTAAACTAGAAGAAGTCTAATTTTACTATCAGGTGCACCTCGAAATCCAAAATGGCGGCTTCCACTGAACCTCAAAATGCTGTTAATCACTGAAAATCGCATGAAACTCCCACAATTTGGGTATTGGGTGAAAGGGCTACACGATTAGAAGTCGAAGTTTGTAATCAAACGCCATTTTTTAAACAAAATCCAAGATGGCGGCTTTCACTGAACTTTAAAATGGTTTTAACCACTAAAAACCACATGAATCCCCCACATAATGGGTATTGGGTGAAAGGCATTAAACTAGAAGAAGTCGGATTTCGCTCAATCCAATATGGCGGCTTTTTTCTTGGGAAATTTCGGCCTGCAGTCTATGTTAGAGCGAAAACGACACTTTTTGATCCCTGAAGAAGATCCAAAACGGATTGAGATGTTGGATATTTAAAACAAAAATCGTTTTCGCTCTTAAAAAAGACTGCAAGCTGGAATTTCCGAAGAAAAAACACACAATCAGTCGATCCCCAAACATAAAAAGATGGCGGCTTTCGCTATTCTTTTTAAAGCTGACACCACAGCTAGGCTAGGCGGAATATTCGGTCGAATATTCTGTTAGTTTTTTCATAATAACACAAAAGCTATTATTTCAATTTCCTTCTTTTTCAGCCATCTTAATGCCCCTCATGTTTTTGAGTTGATTTTCAACCAGATGATTTCACCAGATGATTTATAACAAGATGGTTTTCAAGTAGTGGTCTTTCTAATTTTCAATATCTCACCGATGACTGAAAGGACATCAGATGACTTGCGCTACTAGGGCGTTTATCTCCAAAGAGAATAGGTTGCTGTGAAATCTGGGACAAAACACGTCGAAACAGATTCGAAGCAATTCAATATTGCTTTTTTGAATCAGATGAAATTGAGCAAGATATTTTTAAAATAGTTGTTTAAAAGGACGATGATCTTTAAGCACACCACACTTTGTACCACACGGTCGGGCAATTCAAATCGATTTAAAAAAACATTTAAATAAAACGAGCAAATCTGAACAAAATCTTTGCTTTTTTGAAAGAAAGAAGGGAAAGTGAGATTTTAAGTTTTCCTTGAATCACAGCAGCAGTATAGCAGGTTAAACAAAATTTATGTTCAGTTTGAATTTTTCAAAATTAAAAAGACATTCAATCTGTTGAGCAAAAAGTTCGAATTAAACCGAGCAAAATCCGGGAGGTTTTTAATAATATTTGGGCATTCTGGCCCGATTTGATTTATCTTTAATTTTTTATTAGAAAATCTGGAGTAAACGATAATCAAAGTATAAAGCTGAGTTAAAGCCGCAATCTTGGAATTAAGGATGGCGACGGATAACGAAATTCGACTTCTACTCGTTGATCACGTTGAACCATATTTTCAAGGATTCATGATAATTTAAGTAAAGTAGATACAGCTTTGGAAATAAAAATGGGAACTCCAATTCAAATTTGTACTATGTAACCTGAGTGTGTCCTGTTTTGACATCTTGATCGGGAACTGTCACTAAGTTTCGTGGCGGTTTAATAATCAAGCACTGAGTGCTATTATACAACATGAAAAAGAAAGCTTGGAGCAAACTTCTAAGTTTGTGTTTTTTATAGTTTAAACACCGGGCTATTTTATTCAAAAACCTTGCAAAATCCGGGCATTCGAATTTACAACCCAAAATATCGGCAGCATTCAGGTTAATTTAGAAATTTTTCAATTATAGCAAATAGTTTTAGGTTACACTTCCTGTTCCAACATGAACCAACCAGAGATCGCCGAGCTTGAAGAAAAATAAATCAAGTCATAAGGCATTGGGATGCTTTTTGCCCCATTTGACACATTTAAAATCCTGCAAAAACGACTAATCATCACACGCTGAGTGAAATATGTTTTTAAGCCCGGATTAAAAGCGGGTCAACAAATGTCTCATCCTTTCCTAGAGAGATAAACTTTGTACAAACGTTGTTGTGTGAAAAATTTGTACCGATAAATTTCTCATAAATCAGCCGCATGTGGCATACGGATATTAATATCAAATTTCGGGGGGTCCAAAATTAGGTCAGCCATAAATAAAACGTTTGCTGCTTCATTATCATGACAAATCCCTTTTTCAACTTTAATCCTCCGGAATGACAGTTTCAAAAAGCTTCCATTAGCGAAGGTTATGTAAATAGTGTCATCAACTATGCAAGCTTTCAAGCTTCCAAGTCTAAACTATTCAAGCGACGCAGCAGCACCCGGTTACACCTTCATGGAATTTTGTACACTCAGTAGGCTCGTAAAAAACATCGCTCAATCCAAGGAAACCGGTGGGTAATAAAAAAAGTGTCCATTCCTACACCACAGCCTACTAAGGGGGACAAATCAGCGGGTGGAAAATAGGATTTCGCTGTTTTTTTTCTCTTACTTTTATTTCTATCCCTCCTCTAGGCGCTTTCACCACCAGGCAGATGCTTTGGGGGGAAATTCTCGCGCATATTTTCACTTTTTTTTGGGCACGTTCTATCGACGGGTTAACTTTTCCACTGGAATTTCCGGGAAACCTCCGAAAACCGTTGGTTGGTCGGAATAGACGGCCCCGGAAAAAAGTTAAAAAAAAAACAGGAGGTTAGCCACACATCATAGGCGAAAGAAGCCAAGCTGTAAAAGTTCAGCTTAAAAAGGGATTTTCCGTTTCGTTTTTTTATACGTTTCGCCCCTGACGGGAAACAGAAAGTGAGAGAGAAAAAAAAGCGAAGAGAAAAACTTTCCAGGAAAACCGGATCGGTAACAGCAGCAGAAACAGCCGTTTTTTGAGTGTCCATAAAATGTGGCATCCGGTTTTGTCTCCCCCGATTCATCCATCCGTCAGGCTTTCGTCAACGCGTCTTCGTGAGTGAGTTGTGGTTGCTTACTTGTGCTGCTTATGATTTTACTTTTTTTTTTTTCGTAGGAAAGGTATTAACATTTTGAAAAAAGAATCAATTCGCACTTCGAAAGCGATAAAGTATGCTTGGAAAGGATTTAATCGTTCTGCTGGGAGGATCGCTTTCATTTCTTTTATTTTTCCTTATAAAAAATGTGAAGACCCGTTCTTAACAACTCGACTAAGTGGGAAGAGATATGTTAGGTACCTATTGTGAAAAATAATTCGCTGTCACTGAAGCTGCTGGATCGTTAAAAAATGACGGGAAGTTCAGAGATTTTATGTGCCTCATCCGTGTCGATCGCGCGATGCGAACCGGAACTTTGACTAAAGTTCTCGTCTTGCTTTTTCTCAAAAGGCGGTGGAAGCCTCAAACTGCTGTTGGCATGGATTTACCACTGAATTTGCGAGATTGCATTTTTTTTCCTTCTTTTCGAGTGGAAGCATTTGTTTATATGATTCATTTGCATGTCATGTAATGTTAAACGTTTTTGGATTGCCACATCCCACTTTGGATATTGTCGTGTGGGTTTCTGTGCATTTGCTTATCGCGAATAAATTTTCCAAAACAATTTGTAGCGCGGAAAAATTTATTCCTCATTCCAAGAAGGTGGATTTTTCCATCATTGCGTCCCACTCCGCAACCAAACCAAAATAATTCTCTTAACATTTCTTTTTCAAATTATTTTACATTATTTGTTTTTCAAAAATCAAGCTTTACTCAAAATCTGATTCAAACATATATGTTTGGAATATTATGGAAAAAAAATTAAAAAAAGACCGTATTTGATTTCCAAATAGAAAATCTTGAACATTACGAAAAAAAACAAACAAAAATGATAAAAATGACAACGAACAGTTCAAGGCTTCCACTGTTTTTTGCGAAAAAGCAAGACGAAAACTTTAGTCAATGTTCCGGTTCGCATCACACGATCGACACGGATGAGCTACATAAAATTTCTGAAATTCATTACACACTTGGGAGGTTGTGGGGGGTTCAAAATAAATGATTTACTAACGTCCGTTGAAGACTGGATAGTAAACAACCCAAATTTTTATGCAAGTTCCGAAGTACGGATAGATCAACCCATGAGAGGTTATGAGATCGAGTCTCGGTCACGGCATACATAGTACTCTTTCTGTGGGCTGGTTTTCGTAACATTAGTAAGATGCAATCGATTATATCCTTGAAAGATGTACGCTTTTGTGTTTAGTAGAATTTAGATCTGTTCAAAGAAACATAAAGTTTTACTATGATCCTATATGTGTGTGTTCGTTTTATTTAAACCTGGGCACAGGGTGGCCCTACAACTACTAGGGGATCTTTATATTTTTCTCTCTGATGGCTCTAAAATGAATAACGATCCATGCGATTTAAGATTTCAGGTATCAGCCAAACCCAAAGATAACTCGCGACCTTTCGAGTTTGTGGAGAAGTGATCTGAAAACAGTTACAGACCTTTTAACAGGGCAATCGGGCGGCCGTAAGGTGGTGGGATTCATAAGAAATTCCATTCCAAACCGGAATTATGACTCAATTTCGACTACAACTGACATCTCAATTACTGAAGACAGTACGACGTGATCAGGCAAATAATCAATTGGGTTATTTCGCAATAGATCAAATATCAACTCTTCGTCAACTTGCGAGAAGCCATTCGAAAGCTGTTTGGCAACCTGTTAAAAAAGATTGTTTTAAAACTTAATTTGTATTCAAATAGATATTCACATTGCTTGAAACTCTAGCAGCAGATTCCAGAACTAGGACGAGCGTATGGTAACAAATAGAAATCGCATTTTCAGGCTCATGCCTGGAATTTTGAACCTTGCGTAACTTTTGTTCCAATCGATAGTACTTTTCAAAAACTTCAAACATGCTTACTTTATATTTCAACATTTACTCTGCATAATTTCAGTAACAAGTGTAGCGTTGTTTCAGAGATATTGAAGTTTGAACGGTAAGATTCCAAAAAGTCCGATTTTTGTAGAATTACTGTATCTCAGGCCACACCAATTTCAGAAAGCTCACATTTTGTGATTTATTAGTATGATAGTTGATCTATCTTACGTAGAAAATTTGATCAAATATATCATCAGAGTAAGAAGCTATGGGAGTTCAAAGTCGAAGTGGCTGTGCGCGTGCATTTAATTTCTATACAATTACGAACGGTACTATTACTGTAGACTGTAGACCATGGGTGGCCAAACCATGGCCCGCGACTAACTTTTTCTGGCTCGCGAAGCTCTGTTTGGAAAAGCCATGTTCTAAGAATTGATCGGTTTTCTTGGTCTGTGTATGTCATTTGGAAAAATATATATCTCAATTTACTCTAACTAAATTCAAAACAAAGATCTGATAATTTCTTTTAAGTGATATAATCCAAATGTATAAAGGTGTATTTAAACTAATTTCGAAAAACACGCTTTTAAATTGTTGTGTTTGGCCATTTTCCATACATTTTTCGAACATTTGCAATTTTTATTTCTTGCGTTAAAGTATGCGAATATAATTATAAAAATCTAAAAAGTTCAACATGGAAAATCGTTTGGCATTATTTACTCAAAATCGATCATTTTTGCACTTAAATCCATTCGGCTCTGCGGGCCTCATATAGATGTAAATAATCGAAATTTCGGTACCTTCAATTCCCTCAGAAGAACGACTTTTTTTTAACAAAATTATGACTTAAAAACAATCCAAATTCGTATTCATCCTGTTCATAGAAGGCTTTCCAAATTCACTTGTCAAATCGAAATATTGAAAAATTTGGAAAGAGTTGGATTGAGTTGAGGTTGAGGTCCGTACTTTTTAAAATCAATATTATTTATGATATAACTAGAGTTTGTCGAAAAAATTATTCTTTTATATGTCAAAATCTTGTGAACGCTACTTTTTGTCAACAACACCATTCTGCGTTTTTTTATTTGCCTATCAATTTTTTCTAAGGAAAACAGTAAATTTGAAAGCTTTGGAGAATGTGCGGTCATATTTATTATATTTGGAGACCATAAAATTTACTTTATATCCATTGTAGTCACGTTATTTCACATTTCTGGGATGAATAAACTGATGAGATTTTAAATCTTTTGAAAAGATTGACGTATATACAGTGTCGGACAATAGAATAGGACCGCTCTAATGCAAAATATTCAAATCACCTTTAAACTGCCAATTCAAATATAATAATATGCGACACCTAGCGGCAAGCACTTATAGTAGTATGCCAACTTTGTATACTGCACGTTTGTTGCAATCAAAGCAACCCGTTTGTTCTACTCGACCAGAAAGCTGTCAGAGGGTGGAAAAAGTCGCGTCATAAAATAAGACCAGCTCATCGGTTCGGCTGTTCCGGCATTGTCAGCGCTCTAGATTTGAAGAAAAGGTTTTGTTTTCGGTGTTGTTTGTCCATTTTCGTGTCCTGGTAAGTATTTTCCATAAAATTAATCATGTAAATCATGAAAACAAACAAAAAATAAAGATTTCCTTCCTCCTACTCTGTTTTCAGCGAAAAAGCGATGGGTCGGGCACAGCACTGCACGGAGGTCCAGCGAGCGATCATCCGGAATCTGTACAAGGCTGACAAAAGGCAACGCGAGATTGCCGACTACTTAGGAAGGTCGAAAACTTTCGTTTTCAACGTGCTTCACAGCATCGGCAAACGCGAACTGATCGGCCGCCCCCGCAAAACGACGCCGAAGGACGTTTCTGCAATCAAGCGGGCCTCGCTAAAGGACCCTTTCAATGCGTCCAAGCAGATCAGAGACGAGCTGAACTTATCTGTGAGTTCCCGGACGGTTCAGCGACGGTTGGCGGCAGAGATGCCAATGTGCCTGATTTTTCAGTCGTTGCCTGATTTTTCGAGGCTCTGCCTGACAACCTGATAAGTCATTGATTTTCCCTGATTTTTGAAAATATGCCTGATTTTGCCTGATTTTTGCGAATGTCATGAAAAATGGGTAGTAAGGATGGAGTAGGTACCATAGCTGAAGTGAAAAAGTGAAAATGTGGCTGAATCAAAGCAATCGAAAGATTCACGTTAATTCTTATTGATCTTTCTTGAATCTTTTGATTGCTTTGATGCAGTAGAGTTATTCATCTAAGTAGGCTCACAACACATATTGGAGTGAAAATGTGGAGAGATGACCAAAAAAAAAAAAAGGTCATCACTTTGAGCGTAATTTCCGTTACTTTTACGTAGCCTGATTTTGCCTGATTTTTATTTCGCAAGTTCCCTGATTTTTTAAAATAAATGTTGGCAACCCTGGTTGGCGGAGAAGGGACTAGTAAGAAAAAGTCCCCGGAAGGTGCCGATGCTGACGCCGAAGCACTTGAAGGCGCGGCTGAAGTATGCGAAGGACCACTTCGATTAGGTCGGTCCGGAAAAGGAGAAACTATGGAGAAATGTGCTGTGTCCATCGCCCACTCGGCTGTGCGTATATGCCCCAGTATACAAATAAAACATTCAAACATGGAGAAGGTAGCATCATGGTGTGGGGGTGCTTTTCTTGGTACGGGGTGGGTCCCTTGTACTGGATCGATGGGATTATGGACCAGCATCTCTACGCCCAGATACTTCGGGAAGTAATGCTGCCACACGCCGAGTGGGAGATGCCCCTAAAGTGGCAGTTCCAGCAGGACAACGACCCCAAACATACCGCTAAAACGGTTAAAAAGGGGTTCCAGGATAATAAGGTAGACGTTATGGAATGGCACAGTCCCCTAATCTCAATCCAAAGAGAACCTATGGGAAATAGTTAAACGTAAGGTGTACACCGAAAAATAACAAAAAAACATGCAGCAGCTGTGGGAGAGAATCCAGGCGGTGTGGTACGCTATCCCGGTGAGAACGTGCCAAAAGCTGGTGGAGTCGATGCCGAACCGGGTGCGAGAAGTGATGCGTAATAAGGGTTATACCACCAAGTACTAACCCTGCAAATCGATCACGGTATGAATTTCCTTTTTTTTTAAATTTTTTTCCCCATGAATTCTAAAGCGGTCCTATTTTATGACGCATTATTTTAGTCAGTTAGTATGCTTAAAACGCATTTTTAAATAAAGGACAATTGTTTTAACTACGGATGATTTTAATTTCTTCAAAGAATGGAATTTACAATTTGTAAATGGTTTGATGCACTTAAATGGAAATTTTTTTCTCAAAGTTTTGTCACTTTCTGTTTTGGATTGAGCTGTGGTCCTTTTCTTTTGTCCGAAACTGTACATAAGTTGGGAGGGATAATTAATTTTGTATTGCAAAATATTTATACTACTTCTCAAATGAACTCCAGACAATAGAATATAAAAATTTTAAAAAAATGTCCATCAAAAGTTATCAGCAGATTTTAAATCGTATTTTAGGCTCCCACAAAACCTTTCATAATTCCGAGCATTTTTCAATGAAATCCGGGCATCCGAGCCGGACCGGACTTTTCCCAAATTTTGTTTTAAATATCCGGGCAAACAGGCAAGCTTAATCTTTACTGGATGTGACCTAGGCAAATGTTTTTATAGCGTTTTTAAAAATCTGTAATTTTTTATTTTTGAATACTCCAGAAAAAAATGTTTGTTTATGGCCCGCCAGCCAATCTTATTTCAGAAATTTGGCCCGCCTGGTGAAATTGTTGACCACCCATGCTGTAGACTGTAACTTTTCTTTATTTTTATAGAGATTTTGACGATTTTTAGTAAATTTCATACAATGATTAAGTGCATTAATCAAAAATCATATCTAAAGTTATTTTTATATTGCTTAGATTGTAGCATGAACTTTCAAATGCAATCAACGATAAAATATTAGACCTCCATTCGGAACTGTTGAAGCTCTAAAAGAGCCATTTTTCAACACATATTGCCTCTTAAAGTCAAAACAAAACAAATATTGATAATTCGTTTTCGACAAAAGAAGTGCATTGTAATTATCTAAAATGTTGCTGAATAAATGATTTTGATAAAATTTCACCATGAAAAGATATCAACGAAAAACTGATTTTTATAGGACCACCCCAACTTCATGAAAATCAGTTAACATAAAACATTCAATTCAAGAGATAGATGTTTGGTATCTTGAACAAAGTTTCATGAATTTCTATGTTCTACAATATTGTAGAATAATGAGGGTTTCTATTTTGTCACAGTTTGGAAATAAATTTCGTGTCTCAGAAATCTTACGAGCCACCCTAATTGTTTTCCACGCAAAATGACAGTTTTTAGTTTTTGTGAAAATTTGTCTAAGATATCAAATGCATCAAACTTAAGGGGGAGAAGCTAATAATTGGCGATGGGCGCGCTCGCAATCCGGGTATACGATTTCTCGTGTGTTAAACAGAGAGAGCAATAGCCTTCACTCCAATTTCACTCCGATTAGCTGTCATTCTTATGGAAATCTGTGTAAGAGTAAAGAGCAGGCTTTATTATTTTTTGCAGGCCCAAGCCCAATTGTTTCCAGCTAAATTTGATATTAAGAGTTTTGACAATCGTGCTCTCGACAGAACGAAAGGTGTAAAGTGTGGTTAGCCAAAAATAAAGCGTCGTGTTTGTCTATTCTTCATATCTCTTTTGCCACCAGGGAGATCCAATTCACATTTCTGGAACCGACGGTATGATATTTTGAAAAAAAATGTCTGAGATCGCTACATGAAAACCTAATAAAAAAAGACAAATTTTCTTCATGAGAGTAGGATGGGACAATCCCGACCACTTCTGAAATGTTTTATAGCTGTACATAGCTTTTTAAATGTTTTTGTTGATTTTCTGTGAGAGAAATCCTACAACTAGGTTTACTGCTTGGTTTACTATCCTACCGCTTAGATTTTTTTTTAAAAGTTTTTTGTCCAAATTGGTCAAGTTGAGTGTCACGCCGGTGCAGAGTGACGCATCTCCCCAAAACAACAACAATCATCATCTACTCGCTGTCAACTGACAGCGAAAGATAATATAATTTTTATGGATCACCTTGGTCCGTGCGAAAAGCGCCTTAAGAAAAGAAAAACAAAACAGCATTACGCGCAAAACATTTAGTTTCCGTA
This sequence comes from Uranotaenia lowii, assembly GCF_029784155.1. Classification (NCBI taxonomy): domain Eukaryota; kingdom Metazoa; phylum Arthropoda; class Insecta; order Diptera; family Culicidae; genus Uranotaenia; species Uranotaenia lowii. The sequence continues at coordinate 28,530,588 of NC_073692.1, forward strand.
GAGCTAACAGTGATAAAAAAAACTTGCGAAACTTGCCAGTTACGCATAGTACGGACCGTTGCTACCTGCGAGGACAGGCATAGTAACAATAGAAGGACACTAAATGTAAGTGACAAACATTATCCTAAACATAAAAAAACGAATTCCAACGATACCCGAACACAAAAGTACACACAAGTTACTATATCATTTGGCCTAGTTGGGTTTAATAACATCGGGAACAAATAAAGATAGTTTTTATTGTTATAAAATTACTTCGTTCGCTTGCGCAACATTGAGATTTCAAACAAGAATGGAAACTTATTTTTCAGAATTTTAACGAACATTACCAAGAAAACTGAAAACTACGAAAAATTCAAAACATTCATGACTCATTGAAATGTTGATAACTTTCGGAAAGGCTTTTTTTGTATTGAAAAGCTATGACTCTAATTAAGATGTTCAAGTAAAAATAAGAGTGGGCTCGTATACAACGTTTAGAAAAATACCCCCTTATTCTGCGCCGCGCGTGAGGTGACGATAGTCGAGTCGAGTCGGAGTCACATGAGTCTTGTCACCTTATTCCCGAAGCCAATGTGACAGAGCATACGATTTGTCACTCACGGAGACTACTAGATTAGGATAAGAACTCAAAAAGTTCGTTCTAAAAGACGTTTCTCACCTAAAGCGACTACTGAAATCGGGTGACTCGACTATCATCACCTCACGCGCGGCGCAGAATAAGGGGGATACCATTTTTTGTCTGTTCCATTTTTTTCTGCGTTTCCGGGAATCCTGATAACTTAATAATAAACGAAAATAATTTTCTAAGAAAATAAGATTTGTTTATTAAATTACGCATCTTTATGAAATTAAGCCCTATCGATATTGAATAAATATAGTTTGAAAACTTCATAGAAAAACAATTTATTACTTAACGTTTTATATTAGCAATTTTTGGAGAATAATTTCATATAATTTAAAATTCTCATCATATACCAGGAAAAACTATATGATTGAGTGAAACATGAAAAGTAGGAATTTTTGGGTCTAAAGTAGGATGGTAGAACAAAGGATTGAAAAGTAGGACATGTCCTACTAAAGAAGGGTAGGCCTAGGTACAGTGGGATAACTTTTTTTTTTTCCAGATGTCTGAACGTAGTAAAAATCATGATTTTTTTATCACTTTACGTTCGCACTCAAAAACCCAATTCTACTGAAAATTTTAATTTTTTACGAAGACTTACATCCAATTTTTTTTTGTTTCCATCAGAACACTTTTTTTTAGCGTTTATAATTTTTTTAAAATAAATTTGCCATATCATTCAATTCTTGCTTCTCCCTATAAAAATCTTAATGACAAACGATTTCCCATTTTTTTTATAGATCAATATAATATCTAGTATCTGGAAAGCAGGGCCTTCCCCACTCTGCGTCGTAAAAAATTTAAGTACGGTTTCCAAAAAAAAAAATTTTTAGTTTGGAGTTTTTGTAGTCTGCTTGCGGCAGGAAAATTAAAAAAAAACTTTTTATCAGACTTTGGAAAATATTAAATACAGATTTGTCAACTTACAAGTAGATCCCTCACCAAAGTTTGCCCGCTCTCGATAACCACTTCCCGATTATAACTTGCCTAGCGCTTGTTTGTTTACAATATTGAGATGAAACCTATGTACTTGGCATGAGGCAACTTCAGCTTAACCAATCCATATAATTTGATTATAATAAGCCGTTAATTAGTTTCGACGACCAAAAGGTTAGCCGAAACCTCAATCAGCTAAATCTTGGAGGATTATGAAAGTTTAGTATACAAGCAATTGTATCAAGAAAAAACCACTTATTCAATCGGCAAGCATTTGTTCAATTCGTGAAATGAATTCAGTGATAAAACGGGATTTTTCTATGTACTCGTAAGTAAATTTAGTAAAAAAGGTGAGACTCCAAACCTAAAGTTGTGAAATCTTGAATAAAAATTCACGCCTGGCGTTAAACCGCAAAATTCATCACCACTTTTCAGCTTACGGTCGATGCTGTAAATTGTCTGTACCCAGCCAGATGATTCCGTTTGTGTTCTCAAAGCAAATGAAAGTTTTTTTCTGGCAGGTTTTTTCATATTTACTCATCACACCGGTTAGGGTGTGTCACTTGAGACGGGTAGAAATAAAATTTGAATTAGAAGAATCAATTTTTTAAATTTTAATTTTATACAGTTTAAGCATTTTAGACAAATTTATGAGAATAAACGAGTTAGAACTTCCCAAGCATACACATTAGTTTCCAACTTAATCTCCTGGAAAAAATAGACTTGTAGTTACTCTTGCCATAAACGTCAGCGAAGAATGATGAAATAATTTATGAGATATTTATTTAAATCTTTTCGCTCGCATTCAAAATGGTTTTATGAACAAAAATAAAGCTCTGAAGGTGGCGAATGAGTGAGAGAGTGAGAAACCTCCGGGAATGTGGCTGGCCGTGGACTTCCGGCAGGGGTTTTTTTTTCATATCGGTTCCTATCTCATAACGCCACCGACCGACACACTGTTATGGTTTGCCATTGCTCAACTTTTTGCCTCCGACCATCAACCGAAACATTTTGACGGGCCGGCAACGGTGGGAGTTTCAAACTCGAGTCTCAACTATGGCAATGGAGGTCTTTCTCTAGGACGACGACGCCGACGACTGAAACCAGGCGTGAAATAAACGATGATAAATTGTGGTCTGGGTGTGGTAGAATGACGACGGAGGCGCTAATCTGGATGGGTAATATCGTGGTGGTGGAAAAATTGCAAAGCTCTTTGCCGGTTCAACTTTCCGGAAGCTGGGCTCCTGGTAGTTGGCGAAAATTCCTGAATGTGAAGGAATGTTTTTCAAACGTAGACACATATCAAACGGAATGTCAATAACTGATGCAATGCTAGAGTAACCAACTTTTTTTTCTGTCCTTTCTTAAATTTTTACAGTTATGTTTAAAAGTTGCATCCTCAATTTTGAAATTTCTCAAAATGACTGTGATGTGCAGATTTCATTTGTAATTAAGCTTCAATGTTGTGTGTGCTTATTAAGTTTAAAAAAACAATTTTCCCAATTTCAAAGATATATTATATTAAAAAAATAGAAAACGCATACTAAAAATAAACGTTTTCAACAATGTTTACGGGTTTCATCAACAATATCTCAATTCACTCAATAAGCCCATTTGGGTTTCCCTTTTCCATTCATAGATTGAAACTTTTCCCACTTTCCAGTCCCATCTCTTCCCTCAGCCTGTCCCTATCTAGGGGATTCGAAAGTTTACCAGCGTGATGGACAGGCATATTTGTGGTGGCGCAGCTTCAAAATGAAAATGAAAACCGAAAAAAGAAATAAAAAAAACCTAGTAGTAAACAACAATTTATCATCTTGTCATGATGACGTAAGAAGCCTCTGGATTTGATGTGGCCAGGACCAGAACCGGACTGATAAAGTCTGCTTCATTTAATATTGGAACAAATTCTTTTGCTCATTGTGGCGCTCCTAGTGGACGGATTTGGAAACTTTTTTCACCCACGTGTCGAGAAATTCATTACCTTTCACCAAGTATTTATGTCATAACACCAAACGATAGCATTTTGTAAACAACCGCCATGGAAGCCGAACGTAGAGATCAAATTGTGCACAGTTTTCTTACAAGTACGAGTACGAGAATTTCTTCGAAACAGCAATGAATATTTTTTTTAATTTTTTTTATGAAAGAGTAAAGAAAATGCTACATTTGTATGAAAAACAAATTATGAATTCGTTAATAAATGACTGAACTACACGCAATTGTCTGTGTTCCAATATTAAATGAAGCAGACTTTACATCCGTCGAACTTGGTCAGCACTTGGTCGTACAGCTTTCGAGCACGGATTCTGGCCACATTGTTCTGCTTCAGCGTCCGATTTGGCTGTTTGCTGGCTCGGAATGACCTTATTCCTTCCCGGAGCGGCCTGGAACTTATTGGCCAAATCGCGGTCTGAAAGATTGGGATTCCTCTTGAAGGCCTTGATGACTTTCCCACGCAGTTTCCGGTCGACAGTTCCACTCCGACGCTTCGAATGCGGCTTCCGAGCCGTCGTCAATGTTTCCTTGTACTGCTTGATAACACGCCATACGGTATTTCTGGGCATTTTAAGCTGTTTAGCTAGCTTCGATGCCGACAACAATGGATTTTCAAGAAAACTGTGCACAATTTGATCTCTCCGTTCGGCTTCCATGGCGGTTGTTTACAAAATGCTATCGTTTGGTGTTATGACATAAATACATGGTGGAAGGTAATGAATTTCCCGACACGTGGGTGAAAAAAGTTTCCAAATCCGTCCACTAGGAGCGCCACAATGAGCAAAAGAATTTGTTCCAATATTAAATGAAGCAGACTTTAGAGGGTAGTAGTCGTGGGAGGAAGCATCGTTTATTTTGTGCTATGCTGATTTGGCTAAATTCCTAAATACTTAGTGGCTTCCATGTTGGGGGGACTGCTTCATCATCCGGACGCACATCGATGACGGATGGAGTCGTGACAACTATCATCCTCGAGATGTCCGGTAAATGTTCCGAAAATTACTCAAGAAGAGTATTCATGATTCGTTTTTAGCTAGAGAATTTTCGCTTCGAGCGCTGTTATACGCACGTGATCAAAGTTGCATTTGATCCTTTGTCGAACATCAACATTAACTATAAAAAAAAAAGAAAAAATTAAAAAAAAATCGCTTGATTGCTGATAGTTTTTACCAGATCCTTTACCACATCATGTTTTTTCAGGAGTGTTTCATGCATCGCTCGTTGTCTTGAATGATTGTTTGTATGGTTTGTTTGGATCGAAAAAATATCTTGTAAAAAGCTATTTTGTCTCTAAGAGCAAGTTCACTGGTGTTGGGAAAAAGTGGTAGAAATTTTGACACTTACGGCACATTTTGAAAAACATTTTCAAGATCTGTGGCCTTCTAGTTTTTTTGTACAACACGTGTTGTATTTCCGCATGCTGTGATGCAAAAATAGCCATATTTCTATCACATACGGCTGAAATAGAAACAGTGTTGTAAATAAATACAACTCCGCAAGATCTTGGAAACATTTTTGCATGGTAAAATTTTCAAAATGTCAAAATTTCTACCACTTTTTCCCAACACCAGTGAACTTGCTCTAAATGTAGGCTCAGTGAAAAAAGATAAAAGTTAGGTAGGACTTGGGCAACGCACGTGTTTTTTTTTCGCTCGTGAAAATATTATTTTCTGAATCAGTGGTGAAATTGTCGAAATATTTAACAAAAAGCAGTTATTGGATAGTTTGAGAAGAATCGTACCGGTCGGGGAACAAAAAAAATAGGCCAGCTCTTTTAAATCTGATTTTATCGGATCCATCTGTGAAAGCTGGAACGGTTGTTGGATCGTTTGTGGAGTTCTTTCTAATTAAGAAATTGTTTAAATCAATCAATGGAAATGTAACAATTAGTACCGAATTTATAAGCGACTATTTGAGGTTTGAGTTTTAAAGAAGTTTCTCGTTTAGTTTTTAGTGAAAATATTTTCACAATTTTGAGGAGACGCGTTCGGGAAGTCACGCTGATCGGTTCGCAGATTATTTTGCTCCGTGCCCGTGTTCGAAAAGAGAATAAAATGTTTTGTCAATCAAGTTCGAATATTGTGAAATAGTGAATAGTGAAGTGATCGGTGAAAGGTCCGTTTTGGCGATGTAAATGAGTATCCCCGTCCCAAAACATAAAAATGAGAAGCAAATTAAGGTGAAAAAATTCGAAGCCACTAGGATTCAGCAGCGCCAGCATTTTGGGAAAGAAAAGCAGCGTAGGCGTGACATCTGTGCGTGACTGCGTTTGTCGAGTTTCGAAAAGCTTCGGTCATTTTACCGTGTGGATTCAACCCGTCGATTCGGCTAGTTATTTGTGTTGAATATTTGTTATACCGATTTAAATCTGTAAGAAAATTTATCATAATGTTTGGAGCTGAGGAAAAGGGAGTGATTGGTGGAGCAAAATTTGTGATCAAAGTAGCCATCTTGGCGAAAAGTTTTGCTCAGCAATGCGTGAGGGAAATGGGGGAAAAGTGATAGTGAAGAAAGGATGTCATTCACAAATTGGAATGCAGGCTGCCAGCGGCTAGTGGTCAAGGAAAAGCCTTAGAAGGGAGGTATGGGTTGAAAATGAGAAACCAAATTCATTCTATCCAGCAGCGTTCATTAGCCGATTCTAGATTGCTGTCTCTCCAATACCGGCGCAGCCGAATGTCGCGTATGAAAAAGTGAGTTGGCAGAAAGGGTGAAGTGGAAAGTGGAAGAAAGAAAATATGCTCAGCTCACATAAAGCTGAGAGAGATGGCAAGAAACGTCTGAGAGAGTGGTTGTCAGCACAGAACGAAGGCAGGGGCTGAATTTCAATAGCCGTTTATTTATAGATGCTTCAAAACTAGAATTTAACAAATAAATTATAAACTCGGAATTCATGATGGTTAATATTCTACTCACTATTCAGTGACCTTCTAGGATTTAAATTCTGTACCGACTGTTATCTTCGCGTTATTGCGGTTCCTGTAGGTTATTAAACAAATGTTGGAGTAAATTGTATAATTTTACCAGATTTTGGTAATATTTACTTTAGGTCTCAATTGACCGACACGGAAGTAACAAGCTAAGTTCCCAAATCTAGACTGACAACGCAGTGCCCTAAAATGATGGTAAGTTTTGGATTTAGGTTATGGTTTTGCGAATGCGCACTAAACTACCTACCGGCGAATAAGTATCACCGAATAAAATAGCTCTAACGATTCCGTATTTTGCTAAGCCTCACTCAACTCACTTCGCATCTACAACCTAAATAGTATGAAATATTAATAATTAAAGTAAATCTCGGCCACATTCTTGCTAATTACTTTTGTATAAAAGATCTGCTGCGATCACCGCCACTAACAGCCTAACTTTATGCCGAACTAGTTCCGGTTTCAGTCTGCGTCATCCCATCACATTTTGACGTCTTATCGCGCACTACAGTGACGATCGAGTTTTGTGAACTTTTCGCACCATCCTCCCCCAGGTGGAATCCGGAACCGGTTCCACGTTCTTCCTGCACTTCTAAAACCGCAAGTCTCGAGACGGAACGACGACACAGCATACCTGATGGAAGCTGTACAACAGCTTGCCGAACTCGTCCATCAGATGACGGCATGAGTTCCATGACCCGCCCTCGAGTCCATCCGTTTCTCCGCGTATCCTCAACGATAATAACCAGTTCTCCTTCTTTGATGTTCTTTATTTCACCGAACCATTTTGTCCGTTTCGTAAGTGTAGGCAGATATTCTCTGGTCCAACGTTTCCAAAACGAGTTGAGGTTGTTCTGAAGCTTATCCCAGGAGTGACTGAGTAGTTTGCTGTCATACGGTCCTTTAATTTCCGGTTGGTGAACTCCATTAGAACTTCCCAACAACAGGTGATTCGGAGTCAAAGCTTCTAGTTCAGCTGATTGTAGCGGAAGGTAGGTCAAGGGTCGACAATTTACTATCGATTCAGCCTCCACGAGCATAGTAGCCAATTTTTCATCATCTAAGTTTTCGTTGTAGGATTGGAACATAGCGGTTTTGATTGATCGAACCATCCGTTCCCACGCACCACCCATGTGTGGTGCAGCTGGTGGGATAAAATGCCAACAAGTATTCGTGTTCGTAAAAGTGTGTTCGAGTCCCGCATTAATCTGTTCTCGCAGCAAGCGTTCCGCTCCCTGGAAATTTGTCCCGTTATCGCTGTGGAACTCTACGGGAGCCCCACGGCGACCAATAAATCGACGTATTGCCATAACGCAGGCTTCGGTGGTCAAGCTGTAAACTGCTTCAAGATGAACGGCCCTCACTGTGAGACACGTAAAAAGCGCGATCCATCTTTTGACGTTTGACCTTCCAACCTTAACTTGAAGTGGGCCAAAATAATCCACACCTACGTAGGTAAACGGACGAATGTAGGAGGATAGTCGGGCGATCGGAAGTGGCGCCATTCTGGGAACATAAGGACGTGCTTTGTATATTTTGCAATGCTGACATTTTCTAGCGACTTCCTTAACGAACGAGCGAAGAGATGAAATATGAAACCGTTGACGGATTTCATTAACAACTGTCTCGTTGTTTCCATGACGAAACTGTCGGTGATAACTGTCAACGAGAAGGAATGTAATTCGATGAGATTTTGGAAGGATAATGGGGCATTTTAAATCACGAGAAGCTTTCGGAGCGTTCCCAATCCGACCGTCGATTCGTAGTACCCCGTTCTCATCCAGTGTGGGAGTAAGTTGGTACAGTTTGCTGGAACTGGGAAGCATAGAGCGGCCATGTGAGTTAACCCGGTTTCTCGTCAGGATAATCATTTCGTCGGGGTAAGTTTGCCATTGAGCTTGTTTGAACAACGTTAACTCCGCCTTCTTCAATTCGTTTTGTGTAATCACTTCTAAAGGACGACCTGTTTTACTTTTTTTTAGAAAGAATCCGATGACAATATGCTGCAGTTCGGAGCAGACGATTCCAGTTGGAAAATCGGTAGGCGTCGAAATCTGCTTCCGGTAGAAGGACTTGACGATGCGTATGAGAAGGACGCAGCTCATCGGCAACCGTTTCTACTATTTTTTGCGATGGCCACTGATGCTCTGGGTATTTCAAAAATGTGGGGCCAGTGTACCAGATGCTGTCTTTGTTAAAGTGAGGTCCTGAACCCCATTTTGTTGCTTCATCAGCAGGATTTTCTTTAGACGGAACCCATCTCCAATCGGCCCTGCTCGTCAATTCTAAAATTTCTGTTACTCTGAACGAAACGAACCGGTGGTACTTACGCGGATCCCCATTGATCCAACTTAACGCGGTGCTAGAGTCGGACCACATGACACGCCTTTTGACTTGCAGCGAATGCCCTTCCTCGACGAACCGAGTGAATCGAGCACCCAGAACGCATCCTTGCAGCTCAAGGCGCGGAATCGACCACGGCTTAAGTGGGGCCACCTTCGATTTTGCTCCAATAAGTGCAATCTCTGCTAAGCCTTTTGAATTAACATATCGAAAATAAGTGACGCATGAGTACGCAGCTTCACTGGCGTCAACAAACGTATGTATCTCAACTGCATTAGCATCTGTTGAAAAGTAACATCTTTCAATTCCAACGTCATTAATACTCTGTAACATTGCAGTCCATTTAAGCCAGAGGGTAAACGTCTCATCGTCTACCTGTTCATCCCAGGCACAGCCTTTACGCCACACTTCTTGAATCAAAATCTTGCCGAAGATTAAGTAAGGCGCTAGTAGCCCAAGCGGGTCGAAGAGTGACATCACACACCGTAATATTTCGCGCTTGGTAGGCTTTGCACCACGTTCGATGAGCTGAGTGATGTCACCTCGCATAGTTGTGGGAAACTTTAGTTTGTCTAATTTTGTATCCCATAAGATTCCAAGAACACGTTCCGAAACATTTGGTGTTCCTGGACATAAATCTTTTACAGACTCAACATTTGTTTCACCGAGGTAGTCTAAAACTGGTAAGCTGTTGGAACAAAAATTGCGGAGTTCAAATCCCGCGTGTTTATGAATTTCTCTAATTTGTTTCGAAATAATTTTAGCTTCATCCTGGTTCCGGAAACTGGTGACTAGGTCGTCTACATAATGACCTGCGATGATTTCTTTAACAGCGTCAGGATACTGTTTCTCGAAACGTCGCGCATTTGTGTTTTTCACAAACTGTGCTGTCGCTGGCGAACAACTCGAACCAAATGTGGCCACGTCCATGAAAAAGATTGATGGGGCCTGACTTGCTTCGTCGCGCCACAAGAATCTTTGGGAGCTACGGTCTGCTTCGCGTATCCGGATCTGGTGGTACATCTCCTTTATATCCGCGCATACGGCTACTGGAAATTGCCGGAAACGGAAGAGTACCACCGGAAGCGATGTCAGTTGATCAGATCCCTTCAACAAGACGGAATTCAGGGACACTCCGTCCACCTGGGCCGCTGCGTCCCAGATAAGTCGCACTTTTCCGGGTTTTTTAGGGTTTAAGACGGCTCCTAGTGGAAGGTACCATGCCCGTCTCAGATCCGCGGCCTCCAATTCTTCCTGAGTAGCTTTATGACAATACCCTTTTTGCTGATACTCAGATATTTGACGAGTGATATTTTCTTTTAGTTGGGGATCTTTGTCCATTTTTCGCTCTAGACATTGCATCCTTCTGAACGCCATCGGGAAACTATCTGGGAGTTCGATATGCTCGTATTTCCATAGTAGCGCGGACTCGTATCGGTCACCTAGGAATCTTGTAGTATCTTGCATCTGCTGGACCGCCTTACGGTCCATCTCGCTAAGTTGAGTTGGGATATTCTTTGATCCTGTTTCTTCGTTAGCAAAATACGCTCTCAATGTTTCGTCCATTCTTACGGTTCCTTCACAGTCACAGATCTGATAACTATAAACCGCAGCCTTTGCATCTCTCTTACCTCCATATACACACCACCCCAATCGTGTGCGGGCCGCAATAGGGCATCCAACTCCTCCTTCACGCGCCACTAGCGGCACAACTAGCCTCAGGTTGTCAATTCCAATAAGCAGTTGTGGGCAGGCATTTTCATATCCTTCAATTGGCAGACCACGTAGGTATTTAAATCGGTTTCTAAGTTCGGTTATAGGTAGACTTTGAACCGGCAGCTCCAGAGATTTTACAGTGCCTATGTTTTCCAGTGTGTAGCGTTTGGCTCCATCTGTTCCCGAGATCTCGAAAGATACTCGCTGTGAATCGGCTTCGGTACGTGTTACGTTACCCGTCCATTTGAGGCATAGTGGTTGTACTGGACCTCTCAAGCCGAGTTTAGATGCCAACTCGGTCTCCAGCATCGTTAAAGATGATCCTTCATCGACAAACGCATACGTGTCTATAGACAAGTTTCCTTTATACAGCTTTACTGGAATAATGCGGAACAAGAGCGAAGAGGGAGGTAATTGGTGGACATGATGGACGACGGGCTCAGCGTTATCACCGGATGCGTGGGTGGCAGGTGGTTGATTCTCTACAGGGGTTATTTGGTGAATGTGGTGGACGATTGATTCAGTGCTATCGTTAGATGTGTGGACAGCAGTTAAGTTCGGCTTTAGGACTCTATGTAGGAGAGGATGGTGGCGCTGTTCGCACCCATTAACGCCGCACAGATTCTTATTTCGACACATGCGGCGGCCGTGATTGAACAAACAGGTTCGGCATAAGTTCAAGCTGTTAATTCGGTTCCATCTCTCGTCTACTGATAGTAGTTTAAACGTTCGACAATCACGGGAGCGATGTCCTTCCTTTTGACAAACGGCGCATAGTGTTCCCCATGATGCTTGGTGTGTTTTCTGTTCAGTTTCAGTTTGCTCCAAAGATAAAGGCATAACTGTGTCATCATGAACGTAACTTCGGTTTATTTTCGGTTGACGCGTTGATTGTTCGGCAAAGTAGGTTGTCACGCTGTATGCGTCGGCGACTACTTCATCCATAAATATTCCGAATGTTTTAATGTTTGCATTACTGTTTGATCTACGAAAGCTCGCCCACCTCATTTTGTATTCGGCGGGAAGCTTGTTGACTAAATCTTTCAGCAATGTCGGATTCGCTAAATGGTCTGTTAGGGCAGCAGCTTCTATGTGATCACATAGGGCTTGAACCTTTGTTCCAAATTCGATGACGGTATCCAATTTATCGACCTTTGGAGCAGGGGTCGCTTTGACTCGCTCGATCAGCGATTCAATTAATAATTCTGGGCGCCCAAAGCGCATCCTTAAAGTTTCGATGACGTGTCCAACAGAAGCCGGGAGAATAAGTCTACTCCGGACTGCCTCCCAGGCTGATCCCTTGAGGCACCGTTGTAACCGGATCATGTTTTCTCCGTCGTTAAAGCCACAAGCTTCCGATGTATAATTGTAATGACTTATGAAGACTGGCCAATCTACTGGATTTCCCGAGAACTCTGGTAAATCCCTAGGTAGCATTTGCCTTGCCGCAAGCTGCTTCTGTGAGGGAGCCAAACGAGGAATCTCATAATTTAAAACCTCGTTTGCTCTAGCGTTTTCAGGTACTTGAGCGATTTCCGAAGAGGTGTGATTTGGTTCGTTGTTGATTATCACGGGTTGTTCGGAGCTTATTTCAGGAATACACGGCAACTGCACTTGGCTCCTGTCTGCTGATTTTTTAGAACGACTGATGTTTTTCGGCACGGCTCCCTTCGCTGCAACTCGCTGCGACATAGGAGCTTCTAACGGTGGTTTTGATAACGGTCGTTGAACCTCAGGACGGTTAAGGTTCGATGCACGAACGTTTCCAAACTGGTTATTTATCCGCTGGTTGTCGGCAGGTTGTTTATTCCTACGAGCTTTCTCTGGCTCCTGCTCAAGCTGACATTGCAGCAGCATTTCCTGAAGTTCTTTTAGTTGGCTGAGCGTGGGTTTCTCAGATCCTTGACAAGCCTGTAACAGTTGCTGTAAGTTGGGAATCGGATTCTCTACTAACGTAGATTTGGCGTTTTCCGGATCCGGCAGATTCGCTCCTCCTACTGCTCCTTCCAATTCGGAACCGGTTTGAATTACCCATTCGGCTGTTCTTTTCTGTTTCTCGATAACCGGCACTTCTGGACGAGATTTCACGCTAACATTCCCGTCTTCTCCATCGAGTATGGATTCTTCCAGCCTACGAAACCGTTTTTCCAGGAATCGTTGCTCAAGTTTCTTTTCCTCTTCCAGGCGTTGAAGATCGAGTTCCAGTTTAGCCTTCCGAACAGATGACGACGTGCGGTGTGAAACAGTTTTTGGTGGTGGTTCCCGACACTTGCTACAAGTCCATGGTTGTGTTTTTACTTCCGGACCTACTCCGGCGCACGAATAGTGCAGCCAGTCGGAGCACTTATCACAAGCAACTAGATTGTCTGCGGCGTCTGATCTATCACAAGCCCGGCAGCTGAAGGTGTTGTCTAGGTCTGTAGTGTTGAACTCGTCTTCGCTGGAGCTTGGCATATTGAATATTTTGAAGTTTGTCAGCACAGAACGAAGGCAGGGGCTGAATTTCAATAGCCGTTTATTTATAGATGCTTCAAAACTAGAATTTAACAAATAAATTATAAACTCGGAATTCATGATGGTTAATATTCTACTCACTATTCAGTGACCTTCTAGGATTTAAATTCTGTACCGACTGTTATCTTCGCGTTATTGCGGTTCCTGTAGGTTATTAAACAAATGTTGGAGTAAATTGTATAATTTTACCAGATTTTGGTAATATTTACTTTAGGTCTCAATTGACCGACACGGAAGTAACAAGCTAAGTTCCCAAATCTAGACTGACAACGCAGTGCCCTAAAATGATGGTAAGTTTTGGATTTAGGTTATGGTTTTGCGAATGCGCACTAAACTACCTACCGGCGAATAAGTATCACCGAATAAAATAGCTCTAACGATTCCGTATTTTGCTAAGCCTCACTCAACTCACTTCGCATCTACAACCTAAATAGTATGAAATATTAATAATTAAAGTAAATCTCGGCCACATTCTTGCTAATTACTTTTGTATAAAAGATCTGCTGCGATCACCGCCACTAACAGCCTAACTTTATGCCGAACTAGTTCCGGTTTCAGTCTGCGTCATCCCATCAAATTTTGACGTCTTATCGCGCACTACAGTGACGATCGAGTTTTGTGAACTTTTCGCAACAGTGCACAGTGGTCCAAAAGGGCTAAAAGGGGAACTTTTTTCGTAGCATCTCTGTCTTTCATCTTATCTCTTAAGTGTCTTCAGAACATTTGCTTCTTCAAACATGCTTCATAACTTGAAAGCGGCATTAGTTAGTCAAAGTCCACTATAAAAAAATTGAAAATTCTAACTTTTTTATTTCAATAGATAGAGGTTTACTTTACACTACAAAGTTGTAGAATACAGGAAAATATGAAACTTTGTTGAATACATCAAAACTCTATCTCTTTTCAGAGCAGAGTTATAAAGGTTTTATTTTGAAAGTTATTTAAAAGTTAGTTTTTTAATCTTAACTATAGTTAGATGAGGATTAACATGAATAAGATGTTTTGAACATTTGTTGAGGCATTCAAATCACATGTTTTGCACAAGATTTCAACTTTCTACGACGTTTTCTAACCAAGTTATTGCAACTTTAAATTTTATTTTTACTCAACTTCACGAGCGTTTATTGCAAAAATGTGCAAGTGGATTTTTAAAACTAATAAACCACATTGAAGCTTGAACTAAGTGCAACAAATTGGTGTTGGTTCCATTTGTCTCCACGCGCTCGTGTTTGAACACAACAAGCATATATTTGATGTGTTTCACGTATTTCCATATGAAAAATGGAAAAATTGATATCCAGGCTACGCAGATGCTGCGCAGAACGAAGGCAGAAGGCAGTTGAAAATAATTTTTGTATGGAAACACGCAAAACACATCAAACGTATGCTTGTTGTGTTCAAATACGAGCGCGTGGAGACAAATGGAACCAACACCAATTTGTTGCACTTAGTTCAAGCTTCAATGTGGTTTATTAGTTTTAAAAATCCACTTGCATATTTTTGCAATAAACGCTCGTGAAGTTGAGTAAAAATAAAACTTAAAGTTGCAATAACTTGGTTAGAAAACGTCGTAGAAAGTTGAAATCTTGTGCAAAACATGTGATTTGAATGCCTCAACAAATGTTCAGAACATCTTATTCATGTAAAGCCTCATCTAACTATAGTTAAGTTTAAAAAACTAACTTTTAAATTACTTTCAAAATAAAACCTTTATAACTCTGCTCTGAAAAGAGATAGAGTTTTGATGTATTCAACAAAGTTTCATATTTTCCCGTATTCTACAACTTTGTAGTATAAAGTAAAGCTCTATCTATTGAAATAAAAAAGTTAGAATTTTCAATTTTTTTATAGTGGGCTTTAACTAACTATTGATGCTTTCAAGTTATGAAACATGTTTGAAGAAGCAAATGTTCTGAAGACACTTAAGAGATAAGATGAAAGACAGAGGCGCTACGAAAAAAGTTCCACTTTTAGCCCTTTCGGACCACAGTGCAGTGGTGTTAGAAAGCATGAGAAAACTTGATAGATGCGGGCGGAAAATGGCGGGAGGGGGGGGGGGGGAGGGGGAATCAGGCCTACTTAGATGTGCCCAATTTCAGCAGTGAAATATGGTGAGAAAGAAATTGCACGCAGAGGGGATGTTTAATGAAAAAAAAAAAGATTGTAATAGTGGGAAATGGGAAGAGAAATAAGCCGACATATTCAAAGTGTAATTGAATAGGTGAATCAGTTAATTTCGTCTGAATATGCCAAGTGTAATAGTCAAATGAAATAATAATCTTGGACGGCTTTTTTGAGTTAAAAGAAGGTAGCCGTAAAAGGATACAAAATTATTTTGAGTTATCGAAAGGGCGAAAGGTAAGGTAGGTAAAAGAAAGGTAAGAGGTATGTTCAATATTTGAAAACAATTACATTATTTAAAATGATCAATCATCTGCAAACTGGCCAGGTATATACACGGATGCCGGAATACCTGTAGTAAATTTAAAAAATTGAAAATTTTATAAATTTTTGACTAGTCTTGAAGATGATTGAAACATTCATAAAAAAAACACGAACATCAACACGAAGTACATGCATCCACAACAGATAACACGAAGCCATGGTGCCGGGTGTGAAAAATTCTGCATAGTAGATAGGCCGTATAGAAATTCAAATAGAATGCAGAGGTTTTCATACTTTGGTAAAACTGCGGTGAATCCGTGCACCCATGGTGGATTACCAACAAAATATTTTCACAATTTTGAAGAAAGTTCGGTTTGTGTGCCAATTGGGTGGAGAAATATTTGAAAAATTGTGACCTTCCTGCTACAGGAATAATAAGTAGTTGTCGGCACGAGTAGAACTTTTGATGTATTGCTGCGATTAATGGCAAAAGTATTCCAGCAGCAAAAAAAGCCGAGGTGTTTAACATGTTTAACCCTCCAAAGCCGTTCGGGTCAATATGACCCGAAGCGCACATTTCAAACATCTTTATCATCATTACAATATACTGATGAACTGGTAGTTTTGACAGACCAAGTATGTTCTATGAAAATAATGATCAAATTAACGCCAAAAAACTAAAATTTAAGTTTTTAAAATCGGTTCATTGAGAAATGAAATACAGCTAAGCAAAGCCAAAACTGGATGTCGTTTTTTTTAAGTAAGACTTTTTTCTACCGGAAGATCTGTCATAGCGGTAAAAACTTTCATTGGACCCCAACATATCTATACATTGTCGGATAGATGGGTTCTTGACAATTTCAAACATCAATGAAAAAATTAAATACAGAAAAGCTGTCAGAAGTTATGAGTATTTTAAAAATAAAATTGATTTTTCGGACTTTTAACTTTCTGAACCAGTTTCTGAAAACCTGGTAATACATATCGACTTTATTTTAAAATGTTGAGTAATTAGAATAAATTACCTACACAATGAATATAATATCATCAAAATCGGTTAACATTTACAGCCAGGAGAACGAAATCAAATTACAACTCATATTTCCCCGAAACGGATATTTAGCGAACGGCTTTGGAAGGTTAAAAAAAATCGGAAAATACCGATAAGTGTTAGTTTTCTGGAATTATGAAATGTCGAAATTATTTCATAATGTCGTCTGATCAATGATAGGAGGAACACGTTTAGCCTTCTTCAACAAAGCGATGAGTTTTGCCAATCGCACGCGTTTTTCTCTCGCTCCGCGAAAACATCATTAAATAATATATTTTACTATGTAAATTTGAAGTTTTCAAAAAGAGATGAAAAGTGATCTCTCCCCAGATGAACTGTTAAAGTTTCACTGGATGCTACGGAAATTTTCGGTGAAATAAGATTTAATTCATTAAAAGTGTTGCGCCCCGTGGCTGTGGATGCGACGTGTTTTGTTAGTTTTTTGTGTATGAATTTTGGTTCTTGATGATTTATGGAATTATTGTAAAGAGCGTCTGGAAAAGCTGTTTGGATGAGAGAAGTTAGTCTCGAAGTAACTTATTCAGAACAAAATGGTAATTTTCATGGAAATGGCGAAGGAAGCTTTTACTTGTTGGGGATACGAGATACGAGTCCTCTCCAGACCCTTATCTAGAACATACAAATAATCAAGGTTGCTGCGATGTGTGTCGGGTTGGCAGAATGGTCGCTGAAGTTCCGCATTCGGTGTGTTTTCGAGATGAAGGAAGTGAACTAGTCCAGTAAATAGAATATTTTGAAAAATTTCGGAAGACGACCAACAACGACAACTAACGATCATCAGGAGCCATCCGGAAAATAATCTTACAAAAAGTCAAGAAATCGAAGATGAACAACCTTTAACCGTTGGCTTTTGAATTTGGTGAGCTCGTTCCTTATTTTTCGTATTGTTTTGAGATTTTTTTTAATTACCATTCTTTTCTAAATTTCAAACTTCCTTATTTGAATAGAAAACAGCTTAACTCTATTATTGAGGCTTAGTGGGGGATAGTACAGGGTATCAAACGAACGGAAAACTGATTGTGGGTTCGAGCCATACTCCGGCTCCGGCTCGGCGAATTTGGAATCTCGAGTAGGTTACTCATGTACCTTTCCACGATTCCTTATTTGTTTCGAAAAGTTTGAAGGTAGAGAGATGAGTCAAACCTGCCCCAAGCAGTGGTAACGGACCCCTTGGTAGTGCTGACATGATGTCGTGGGTGCGCCGCGTTCGTGCGTAGGATGCTCCACCTTCGGGGAGTATCCGATTAGGGTAGTTCTCAACGACAGAAGCTGCGGGAATAAGACTCGACCTTCTTCGCAGTGGAAATCGTTGGGAAAGGGTTATTCCACGTTCGGGGAACACCCACGGGTAGAGTGGCTCTCGACGCCGGGTGAGCCATTCGAGTCGGAGTAGGATGACGTCTTCGTCGGGAATCATCCGAGTCGTTGCATTAAGTCCCGCGCGTGTGCCGTGACAGGCGCGATTCTAGGATAAGCTGCTCTCGATCAGGTACACGACGCACAGTGGTCCAATTCTCAAAAAAGCTGGCAAAAAGTCTGTTTTCAACATTTTTTGCTCTGATACCTTTCAAAATTTTTCAATAATCAAATTTCACAATAAAATACATATTATTTTCATATTTTCCATGAAATTTCTTTGTTTTTTGTTTTTATTGAAAGAATTTGAAAAAAATGATAGCTCAGTAAGTAAATTCTTGTATTGAAATTCTCCAACAGATTGCTGTAAAATCTCTCACATTATAAGGTTAATTGAATCTAAAATTATCTCAAAATAACAACACATATGAAATTAAATCAAAACAGATTGACATGACAACGCTCGGATTCCGATAAATGTTTTATTTTTTTATTAATTAACGAGTCAATATAGAAATTTTATGATACATGAGAATCATTTAACAATTTCGCCACTACTGATCAAAATTTTGAAATTAAGTTATGTAGGCTTTTCTTTTAAATGATCAATTGTTATATCAGTGGTTGTTTTAAAATAAAACATTACATGTACATTTTATTTAAACGAGAAAAACAAACTTTTTGTTCAAATTTTCTTTATAATTTTTTATTATTTTAATTTTTATTCTTGATTTTATTTCTCATTTCATATTTTTTAAAAATGTCATAAAAATTTCTAACTTTTATTAAAGTTTCAATTGGTTCTCATGAATTTTAAACAACAAAAGGTTCTATGATTTGATCAATAATCAGAAGAATATTTGAGAAACCGTAATTTAATTATGTTTTGGGAGTTATTCCTAATTGAAAAAATAACACAGAAATTTATATTGATAGTGCTTCAAAATATGAAAAAAAAAAAATGTTTTGAGAATGGAATGGAATTGAATTTTTGAGAAAAATCAGCCTATAGATCCAATTAAATATCAATTTAGTTCATGATTCGGGAGGTTATTGGCTTAGAAGTCAAATTTGAAGAAAAAAGTGGTTGAATTCTTTGACGTCGTTCTCTAAAAATGGCAAAAAAGGCAGCCCAATTCGCCATATTCTGTAGTCCAGAAATGTGGGAACCTATCCAACGTAAAATTAGAGTGGAGTTATGTGGAGTTTTTTTTTTTAAATTTCTAGTTGAAGTTATAAAATTCAAAATATTTTTCGTTTTTTGTAACTAGATTCCATATAAAAAATTTCAACTTTATTCCAAATTAAAAAATTTTATTAGATAAGATGTAAAATATGCCTAATAAAAATATAAAAATAATTGCAAAGCTAAATATATTTGCGATTTGAATATCTATTCGTTTTTCAATGTAAGCAAATCTTCGCGAAATTTTCAAAAAATACTCAAACTTTTCTTAGCATTTCTTTAATAACTCCTAAACGGGTAAACTTATGACTATAATTTTCATGGTTTAATGTAGCCTGAAAATGCCGGAACACGATGAAATATTTGGAAAGATAATTATAACCACTTCAAAAATCGACTTTTTGCCAGCTTTTGTGGATTTTGGACCACTGTGCGACGGGCAAGGTGGCAAACCTCGAACCCTGAAGATAAGAGGTCAGGCTTCGAGTCGTTAGAGAAGAGGTCAGGCCTTCAGACCTTCAGAGGCGTGGAGGTTTGTGTGGTCAACTCCGAGTCTTTATGATTAGGGGTCGGGTCTCGAGTCGTAAGAGGAGGGATCTGGCCCCTTATCAACAAGAGAAGGGGTACAAGTGGTCACCTCGAGTCATTACGAGGAGAGGTCAGATTTCAAGTCGTTAGGGGA
This sequence comes from Uranotaenia lowii, assembly GCF_029784155.1. Taxonomy (NCBI): domain Eukaryota; kingdom Metazoa; phylum Arthropoda; class Insecta; order Diptera; family Culicidae; genus Uranotaenia; species Uranotaenia lowii. The sequence continues at coordinate 28,550,328 of NC_073692.1, forward strand.
GAGATCGGGCCTTGAATCGTGCAGAGGAGAGGTAAAAGTCAAGTCGATGCGAGGAGGGGTCGGATCTCGAGTCGTTAGAGGAGAGATCAGGCCTCAAGTCGCGAAGAGGAGAGGTTTGTGTGGGAATCTGGAGTCATTGAGAGGAAATATCGGTTCTCAAGTCGTTAGAGGAGAGTTCAGGCGTCGAGTCGTAAGAATGAGAGGTTTTGCTGAAAGTGGTCTCGTTAATGAGTATTGCCTTGGAGCGCATGAGTGCGAACAGACCTCCCACTATTGAAGCATAGTGTACTAAACAGTTCGAGGTGGGAACCAGGTCTGCGGCCCCAGGTGGACTTTATGACGTAAGAGTACTTAGTACGACTCATGGTCAGGGAATCCAAAAATCGCTATCCTCCGATAGAATTTGCCGATCAAAACACCCGTGAGAGAGATTTTCATCCGCGAGAACACTATACTAGCGCTTATCAACATCAATTTTGTTCTCGATAGGTTCTCGATTAATAATCAGTATTAAAAGTCCACAAAAGCTAAAATATGTTTAATTTCATAAGTTCATTTGAGTTAGAAACAAAAACCATCTTAGTTTTTGTTTTAAACTTCTTTACGTATAATTTTTAAAAGTCGAAATATTACATCAATATGTATCAAAACCTTGTATGATTTTTTAAATTTTTTTGAGTTTGTAAATTCATAAAATTCTTTCTTGCCTTATGTTCTAACCGTATCACCCTCAAAATGCATTGGTCAGCTAAGCTGTCTAGTCAGCCATTTCGCCAAACAGCCGTAGGGTCATTTAACCCGATAGGCCCATTTAGGAAACCTTTTCCCTAAGTTGTGCGTTCCGATTCGAATTTATCGTCTCTTGTAACATTAAGGATAAGTTTTCGCTCCCGGACGTGAGAAAATTTCTCACTATTTTGCATGGATTTAAGAGCCCGGAGAGTCAGAACGGAAGCCTATGTAAAAAGCAAGAAAAACCACTCTCTGTGCGTTTGTTTTTTCGTTCCCTTCCAGTTTTGTCGGAGAATATGCTCAGAACTGGAACTGACCGAGAGAAAATAATTTCGGACGAGCTATCTTGATCGGCATTGGAAAGGGATCAGAAGTCATCGCGTTCTCATATTTATCGCTAAGTGTTACACAAGCGATAAACCAGTTATCATTATCAGATCTTCTCGTTTTGCTTCCCTGCTCATGGTCGAATTGTACCCAAGAACCCAGAGTAGCATACTGAGGGGACTCGGTCGCTCGCCGTGCCTTGGAATGCAATCCGTAAAAAGGATTCACCACCTGGGTGATCAACTAAAAAATAAAAAAAATACATACATACATACAAACTGCAAGGGAGTTGACAGACGAGGCTTATGCTGGGGGTGCGGAGAATTCGGTCACATAGCGGCTAGCTGCAGTAAGCCGGCGAAGTGTATATTTGCACTGGTGACCATGTACCTGGCAACCCAAGGTGCTCTGCCAACCAAAAGGCGCTAGCAGCGATACCAAGGGCTTGGAAGTAATCCAAATCATCCTCAACCACTGTCACGAAGCACAACAGCTTCTGCGACAGATGTCGGTGGAAGAGAAGCTAGACATAGCGTTAGTAGCAGACCCCTATTATAGAGCTCTGAATGGCACAAATTGGGCAATCGATAGTTCCAATCTGGCCGCAATAGGGGTGACAGGAAAGTTTCCCATTGCTACGCTCCACCGAGGTGGACCTTGAAGAAGTTTAGCGCTACGATGGATAGGATAGTCGAGTTGCTCACAGACCGAAGCCCCGTTATTATTGCGGAGAATTTCAATGCGTGGGCCCAGGAATGGGGTAGTTCCCTTACGAACGCCAGAGGACAGAGTCTACTTGAAGCAATTGTAAGGCTGAATGTGGACCTGGCAAACGTAGGTAATACCAGAACCTACCTTAGAGAGGGACGTGAATCCATTATAGATATCACATTTGCTAGTCCCAGAGGGACAAGTATTTGGAGGGTGAGCGAGGACTACACTCATATCGACCACTTTGCGATCCGTTATCGTGTGGGTGAAAGTGCACACCATGGAGTGATGCCTACAGGATAGTCATGGCCAATAACAAAAGCGGTAGCACACCACCTGAAATGTGCCTCAACAAACTGAGGGAAATAACGTGAAATATTATGATGAGGGAACAGCTGTCAGATATTTGGAAACGGCAGAAGCTGCCCAAACCAGGAAAGCCATTGGGGAACTCATCGGCATACAGGTCAACATGCCTACTGGATACGTGTTGGAAAGGTTCTGGAAAAGGTGATCTTGAATCGTATCCAGCAGTACACCGAGGGCGTAAGCAGATTGTCCAACAATCAATTCGGCTTCCGAAAAAGGCGATTTTCAGTCGACGCCATTCGAACTGTCATTGAAACGGCTGATAAAGCCAGACTCAAGGAAAGAAGAGGGGACCGTTTTTGTGCGGTAAATACAGCGAGCGAAATAAGAATAGCACCACTATGTGTTTTACTTGTTAAAATATGAATGATTGAAAATTACGAAAATTTTCTTCCACAGTTTGTTTTGATTTGCTTGACAGATAAATCAAGCATAAGTTTACTTTTTTTGGACGTAGCAATTGGCGTTGAGGACAAAAAATGTGAAAAAAGGGTGCGAAATAAGAATAGCACCACTTGAGTTTTTCAACAAAAACAAGATTATTTTTAAAAACTTACTGTGTTAAAGTGGATAATAATCCTTCTACGAATTATTTGAATAAATAACTGCATTTTAAGGAGTTTTCCAGAATTCCAAAGGTTTACAATGGTATTAAAAGGGGGTTTTAAGAGATGCTCATCTAGCGTTAAGGAATTAGATATTTGAGCTATAAAACTTTATCAAACTGCTTGATTTCTTTATTAACATTCATAAGTATGATACAAAATGATGAAACATAGATTTGAGGCTGAGTTTGAATCCAAAAAGAAGGTTGGAGTTCAAAAATACTAATGTTTTTTAATAGTCAAACACTATTTCTCTAGTTTTAAGTCATAGATGGCAGCACTATCTTGCCATTGAACCAAATTCATGCCCATTTTCGAATATCCGGGATTAAATAGTGAGTGCTGGATGATTTTGGTCAAGAAATAAATGCATGTACCGTGTGAACGCTTTGGAAATTATAAGATCACTAAATCCAAAAAAAAAAAAAAAAAAGAATTGCATCAAGGTCACCAAAAGTGCATTTTTTTGACCGATTATCAGAATAAAGTTATACTTAGCGATGGAGCTTGATGGACCAGACGGCTAGCAGTATTATTGGTATGATAAGCAATTGAATCGGAAGTTGAGATGAGCAGGAATTTTGGCGGTTGTACATATTTGTGCTTGTGATTCTTTTGCAAATCTGGAAAAGCTTTCTGCAGCGTGAACTTTCACAAAACTGTGATGGAAAAATACCTCAAAATGATGAATTTGGGCCTAAATAAACTTAGAAAATCAATATTGAGACTAAATTTGGTTTTAACTGCAAGATAGTGCTGCCATCTACGACTTGAAACTGGAAAAAGTGTGGTATACTGAACAAAATCAAAGTTTTTGATTTCCAACCTATTTTTTTCTGACTCAAATTAATCCCGAATGTTTGTTTTATCATTTCACGTCATTTCAATGAAGAAACTAAGTCGTTTGGTAAAGAATTACAGCTCAAATATCAAATTCCTTAACGCTAGATGAGCATCTCTTAACCCTCATCCGCATTAGGGTGTCATTTTGACACCATTGCAAGTTTGAAGGCTTGTAACTTTTTTCAGAAGCTTCAAAATACAAAAATTTCTTCGGGGACCCTAAATGAATTCAAAAGTTCTTCAATATTGCATCTTTACTTTTTTTATGGACGAACCCTGGAAGCCTGGACAAAAAAACTCCCTTTTCCGACTTTTGGTGTCATTTTGACACCACAACAGTAAAATCTATTTAAGTCGTTTGAATTATTATGAACTTCATATAAAACTTATATCAATAGAAACTTTGTAATGTCAGTAAAATATGTTTAGAACATTATATACAGCTAAAGTTACAAGTTTTCTCGTTATTCAGCATGAAAGAAAAAAAATCTGAAAAAACATGCCTCACGAAAACTGCTGTAGTTTATATGTTACACGTTCAAAAAAATATTTGCCTTATGCATATGAAAGCTGAAATTAATGCCTTCATCATGAAAACAAGAAATATTTTTTTAAATTTTTTTTAATGAAATGGTCACAAAAAGTTAAAAAAAGTGGTCTAAAAACCCTACTTTTCATTCGATTGCTAGTAAATACTGTTTGAGCGATGGTAGAGTTTTGAAAAAAATATGACTACAAAATGCATTAAAATTCCAACATTTTGCTGTCTTTAGATTTTTGATGCAACAAAAATTGAATTTACTGGAATTTTTCAAAGTTCACTACTTTGCGCGATTCTTTTACAAATTGAAATTTCATCTGTTTTTGTGGTCCACAGTCAGGTTGTACCCGGATTATCAGTGCTTTTATTTTGTTTGGACCAACCAAGAGTATATTCATTGGAAAGCACATTTAATCTTCATTCTAGTGAGGTGCTGCAATTCACGCTGTGAGATTTCACAAAAATATGAAAATTTTAAACGTAAAATCATTCCTGAAATTCTAGAACTACAAGCAGCCGTCCAGCAAAACGTGTTTGTTTGCTCTCCGAGTAGGTACGGTGGGTGGTGATTCGGGCAGAGAGCGAAGCCGACAAACGAAATAATGATGCGTGTCGTACATTTCTTGGTTGAAAATATTCTATTGAGAGTAGTTTGCATTTGCTATTCACGACACGCATCATTATTTCGTCTTTCGGCTTCGCTCTCTGCCCGAATCACCACCCACCGTACCTACTCGGAGAGCAAACAAACACGTTTTGCTGGACGGCTGCTTGTAGTTCTAGAAATTCAGGAATGATTTTACGTTTATAATTTTCATATTTTTGTGAAATCTCACAGCGTGATTTGTTGCACCTCACTAGAATGAAGATTAAATGTGCTTTCCAATGAATATACTCTTGGTTGGTCCAAACAAAATAAAAGCACTGATAATCCGGGTACAACCTGACTGTGGACCACAAAAACAGATGAAATTTCAATTTGTAAAAAAATCGCGCAAAGTAGTGAACTTTGAAAAATTCCAGTAAATTCAATTTTTGTTGCATCAAAAATCTAAAGACAGCAAAATGTTGGAATTTTAATGCATTTTGTAGTCATATTTTTTTCAAAACTCTACCATCGCTCAAACAGTATTTACTAGCAATCGAATGAAAAGTAGGTTTTTTAGACCACTTTTTTGAACTTTTTGTGACCATTTCATTAAAAAAAAATTAAAAAAAATATTTCTTGTTTTCATGATGTAGGCATTAACTTCAGCTTTCATATGCATAAGGCAAATATTTTTTTGAACGTGTAACATATGAACTACAGCAGTTTTCGTGAGGCATGTTTTTTCGGATTTTTTTTCTTTCATGCTGAATAACGAGAAAACTTGTAACTTAAGCTGTATATAATGTTCTAAACATATTTCACTGACATTACAAGGTTTCTTTTGATGTAAGTTTTGTTTAAATCGGTCTAATACACCAAAAGTTATAACGATTTGAGCTTGTGGTGTCAAATTGACACCACAAGTGCTGATTAGGGTAATGAAATCTAATGCGGATGAGGGTTAAAACCCCATTTTAAAACCTTCGAAAACCTTCGGAATTCTGGAAAACTCCTTAAAATGCAGTTATCTATTCAAATAATTCGTAGAAGCATTATTATTCACTTAAACATAGTAAATTTTTAAAAATAATCTTGTTTTTGTTGAAAAACTCAAGTGGTGCTATTCTTATTTCGCACCCTTTTTTCACATGTCTGGTCCTCAACGCCAATTGCTACGTCCAAAAAAGTAAACTCATGCTTGATTTATCCGTTAAGCAAATCAGAACAAACTGTGGAAGAAAATTTTCGTAATTTTCAATCATTCATATTTTAACAAGCAAAACGCATAGTGGTGCTATTCTTATTTCGCTCACTGTATATATGAATTTAGAAAAAAATATTGGTACAATCTTCATTCTAGACAACTCCTGTAATTTTTTTAACAAGTTTTAAAGAAGGCCAACACTCACCTTGACTCGTTTATCGGCAAACTTCTCCCCGGCCGGTTGCATGTACTGGGGCAGCGGAATGTCTATCTTGGTATCCTTCCGGTCTCCCCCTCCTCCACCACTGCCACCCCCGCTCCCAGAGAGGGTGGGCTCGGCAGAGGAGTCATCACCCCCGCGTGCCCTCAGTGTCGTAGTCGATCCACCTCCTCCTCCTCCTCCTGCTCCGCCACCTGCACTATTTTGAGCTGCGGTCACGTCCTGCAGATGGTCCGGGGTGGACGTTTTTCGTTTCTCATTTTTGACAAACAGTTTGCTTCTCAGCGGTGTCGTCGTCGTTGTTGTTTGATTTGTTTGGTTTGTTGTTGTTGTTGAGGTTTTCCTAGATGATTCGTCGTCGTTTTCCATCGAGTTGTCTTGCCCCACATTTTCTTCACCAGTTTCTGCTGGATGGGTGGTTTTTTTTTATGAAGAATTGTTTTCGCAGATTCCATTCCGGTTGTCCCATGGGTGGACAAATTGTGATAGCATTTGCAGTTTCGATTTTGTCAACGGGATGTGATGGGAAAAAGTATGAAAAAAGAGAAGCACGTGATTAGCATGATCATTTTTTTATGTTTTTCGTTTTCTTTTACTGAGCTGGGTACAAGTCAGTGGTTTAAGTAAACTACATCTAAAAATGGACTAGTAACGGCTACAAAACGGAATCTATTATAGAACGAGATGCAGGATTCAATCACAGGGTTAGGATATCGATATAAATCAACGAGTAAACACTGTAAACAGTAGACGAAATCGAGAGTTGCTAGCTGTTGAGAAATAACGTCAGCATTTTATTTCCACCATTGCTCGCTAGTCGTCAATAGCAAATCATTCGGTAACTAAATAGAAAAATATTCTGGAGAATAGCCAAAACTTTCAAAAGTTTACAAAGAATAGGATGGAGATACGTAGGACAATGCGTAAATCGAGTTGGAGTCATCCAAATGGGTTAGGATAGACTGAGCAAAAAACAGGATAAATATGAACATCAATTCAAAACTAGAACAAACAAACATTCGGGAGCGTTCTACCAATTTTTTTCTTACCTCGTACTCAACTCTAGCGACGGAAGGACGTAAAAAGGAAAATAAAAGTAAAAAATTCAAACAAAAAAAAGTAATTACTATCAAAGGCATTCAGATGCATGAAATGAAGAATAAAAAACATGTTCAAGATTAGCAATTCCAACAAGCTTCGAATTTGTTTCCGGTTGAATGAAACACTATTACATTCATAATAAACCTGTTTCTCAATGCCCTTCTTCAAAAAGGGGTTTTTACAACATTCCGAGGACAACACACGTCAAGAAAACACCATTGCTTTAGTCGGTCACACATATCCACACACACACACATACATTACATTCTGTCCAAGCCGAGTGAGAAAATCCCCCGGACACAATGCATGGCCCTCCCGTCGTCGGATTATGATGGGATTTGCCATGTTTGTATGGTCGTCGGATTTTGTGGATGAACAGCTTTACGGGGCGAGGTTTGTATTTTCCCGGGAATTATTTTACGCTTTGCAATGGTTGACTTAACTAGTTGGTATGAATGGATTGTGGAATCTGGAGATCAAAACGTATTAAGTTTTCAATTGAATCATATTTTGAACAGTTTGTTATTTTTTTTTTACAATTTTTACTATAGACCTTTTAATTTCCGCTTTTAAGAGCTCGTGACAAAATGTGATTAAAATAATAGTTCTTCAACCATTCAAATGATAGTGCAGCCTCCCGAATATCTCAAGATCCGTTAACTGTCGTTGAACATTTTGACAATACTTTAATTGAATAAGAAAAGTTGTATTCTGTTTTAGCCTCATGGTGAATTAAAGCAATTCAATGTTAATTTTTTGTAACCTAACGGTATTCGATGAGCCATGTTTGAGTAACTCAACGATGTATATCAAAAGATAATATAACAAAAAATCCAAGATATCATATTGACCTGCGAAGTTGTTTAAGGGAACGTCTGCTGAGCAGAATCTGGTATAGAAATCATTGGCATAAGATTTAGAGAGGTAGAAAAACTTCTGAAATTCTCTTTGTCTGATGCTTAAAAACTGTTAAATGAGATATAATATGGCAGAAATAATCAACAGACCTTCTATCTTTGGATTTTGCTAGATTTTTGCCTAGGGTCAGAGCATCCTGAATGCAGGATCAAGTCTCCCAGCAAACATGAAATCGTATCAGAAATAATAACTTAAGTCGTTTGCAGTGGTGTTGCGAATCGTTATTCCAATTGCATAGTTAAAAGATCGTATAAAATGTCACCTGAAGTCAGTTTAAATCGGATAAGATAGAAAGTCCGCCATGTTTGTAAATTTTAAAATGCTTTTGCCCCCAAGCGGACTTAAAGTGAGAAAATCATCGTCATGTTCTCTCTGCAACCAGCAGTGCATCCAGATGGCTGAAAATCAGATGAGAATCGAGAAATATTGACCAATGGGAGAATTGGAAAATATTGTCGCTGGCATCGATTTGAAGACGATGAGAGCAAAATCTTGAGCACTCTTGCATTCTACCGATAGGTACGAATAAGATGTCGGATAATGCGCAATTGGGGTTGTTTTGCCTCCACTTTGGTAGGTAAATGCTGTTTTTTTTTTAACTTTCATACGATCATTCTATAACAAGGTTGCCAGATTAACCGGTTTTATACGGGTTTGCCCAGATATTTGATTCTTAATTTAAGAACAGTCCGGCCCGACCCGGTTTCCCGGATTGCATTGAAAAATACCCAGATTTTCCCCTTTATTTTTCAAATTGAACAAAAAAAATAACAACAAACACCTCAAAAACGATTTTTTTTGAGCAAGTTTTATAAAAAATAGTCATGAAAGGTTTTTTGGAAGCCTGAAGTACGGTTCGAAGCCTATCGATGAGTTTTGATGAAATTTTTTTTTCTGATTTTTGTTGAGGAATTTCTGAGTTTTGACAAAATTTTACCGGATATTGCCCGGATTTATGGTCGTCAATTTGAAATCGAATGCCTGGATTTGGCTAGGTTTTTATATAAAAACTAGCTGACCCGGCAAACTTTGTTAAGCCTGTAATTTTTGAGTATTTTTTTTATATTTTAGCACTGTTCCTTAGTCAGCCTTCCTTTTAAGTGTATAAAAGCTAGTGGATACCTTTGTATCACAAAAAAAATCCAGAATTATGGTTCGTTATGCAATTTTCATTATTTTAAGTTCATTCAAAAAAACGCTAATGGAATGGAAAATATCATTCATAAATTTATATTAAAAACCGGCAGTTCGTGACACAAAAACGCTCATACGATTTGCTCTAATAAGTTCGCTAACTTTTGTTTAGCGAACTTATTTTCTTGTTGAGGTAGCGTATAATAATGTTCTGCTAATGATCAGTTCCGGTAACTTAAGAACGCTTAATCTATCAAGTTTCAATTCAGTTTATTGATCATTTCTATTCAAAAACCTCTATCTGATAAAATATTTTAAAAATGTTGAAGATTGATTTCAACAGAAAATAGATCTTTTTGGCTGGAGTCGTCATTAATAGAGTTGTATTTTCGATTTATGTAAACCTCTGTATTTAAATACATTACAGTTTTCTTTAAACATGGTCGTCAGAATAGAAAAATAAAAAAATGGACCGGGAACATTTAAAGAATAATGAATATAAAATTAATTTTTAATTTTTTTTAATTATTTCAAATGTCTTTTTTTCGAACTTTGCACTAAATACACTAATTGAATCTTATTGTGAATTTCAACTCAAGTTCGACAAATATTTAACAATTCAGAAAAAGTTACTATTCATTTCATTTTACAGCAACACTTTTCTAATCAATATAATGTTTGAAGATGTCTTCGAAATATGTGTCATCATTATCTTTTTTTCAATTTTCAGTTAGGGATTGGCAAATTGCACTAAAAATTAAAGAATTTATAAAAATAAAGAATTTAAACTTTCTTGTATTTAGATTATTTTTCTCTTAACAGGCAAACCCTGAATGAAGGCAAATCTATTTTGAGTATTTGGAATAAAAATTCCAAATATTCACAAATTACTCAAATTTATAGTTTATGGTCGTAAGATAAGAAACTGTTATCCAGACAGTTAAATTTAATTCTGAATTTTAATGTTAATTTGAATCAATATTCTAAATTTGGCTTTATGAATCTGGATTTTCAGTTATATTAAAACGTTAATTTAAAAGTTGGATTTTCGTTGACCTTGATTTTATTGTTTTTGGTCGAATTTAAGTGTTTATGTTCTTTAATTTACTTATGCTTGACAGATTGTTTTTTTAGAGCTGATATCTGGTACGAAACTTTTTTTGAATTTTTGTGTATTGGTTCAGATTTTTCTCTATACTTAAATATTCGAAATTTTAGGTGGCATGCTTTTAACTTAAAATTTATTTTTTGTATTCTTTAAAGTTTTTAGTACTTGATGATATTATTGATTACGATCCTTTTTTCTCCCTTTTGAAACTGAGAGTTGGATCTAATATCAAGATAAAGTCCTATATAGCTAAAATTTTCAAAAGTTCCGATTAACCACTGAGCATGAAAGGTAGTGTGGATTTTCCAATGTTTTCTGATCCTCCAATCCGTTTTTATGATAATGATTCAATTTACTTGGAATCACAAAATTAATAACCTTCAATTCTCAAACTAACTGGATAAAATCAACAAAAAATATATTAAGGTGATCTTTTACCAGTAATATGACTTTCTATGGGTGCTACCAAAACTCATAAAAAATGATTTTATAATGAAATGTTGCAATTCAATCTCATTCAGTTGTTTTGAGTCTATTGGAAATTTTACAGCCATATTGCTTGAGTTGCTAAAAGAATATGACATTTCAAAAGAAATTAACGGTGAACGAACAAACATCTAAAAAAAATCATAGAATTGCCTTGATTCTGATGCAAACAATTACAAATTTTGTCAATATTCTTCGTACAGGCTTTCCATGCTTCGTAGTTGCGGAACCCCATAGGGAAAATCACATCCAAGTATCCATTTTACTGGTGCCACGTGAAAAGTACACTTGCAACGAAAATTGGCGCTGAAACTTCCTATAGATAGATGGATGAACTTTAGTAAGCCTTGATTGTTTTTGGCGCCTTCCAACTCTGGGTGATTCGAATGAAAAAAAAAATGGAAATTGGGTGCCATGACTTTTATTTGATACGAATTAATTTTCAAATTCCTCAAAAACATTTTCGAAATTATCTCTCCGTTGTGTTATTCCTCGCGTGAAGACGAACACAACAAAAAAAATCGCATGCAAATCGGATGATCCAGTGAAGAGTTTTGCGTGTTCGTACATTTCTGTATGGTCTGTCTCTCTCCCTGTTTTATATATATAGATTGCCCGGTTTTTCTGGCGTGGGACAGGTTTGAATCATCTCCCTCACTTCAAACTATTCGAAACAAATAAAAAATCCTGGAAAGGTACCTCGGTACCTTACACATGATTCCATATTTGCCGAGATACTCCGGCTGACTTGAACCCACAATCCATTGTATATCAGTTTTCCGATCGTTTGATGCCCTGTCCAATCCCCCCACGAATCCCCAATAATAGAGTTAAGCCATTATGAAAATATTAGTATAATTTTTTTTTTTTTTTAAATTGCGACCCAGAGATGGGTCTTGACTCAAACATTCAGTCAGCGAAACTTTTTTTTTGTAGAGAAATGAATCCTTAGATGAAATTTCAGGGACTAGATAAGACATTTTTAGGCACGGCAAGATTTGCATTGCCTTCTCATATCCTGCACGGGTTGTCAGTTATGATGAGAAATGATGCGTTTGCCGTATTTGGATATCCAGCCAATTTCGGTGTTTGGCACCGCCTTATTTCTATTTTTAAATTGCGACCCAGAGATGGGTCTTGACTCAAACATTCAGTCAGCGAACCCGTGCAGGATATGAGAAGGCAATGCAAATCTTGCCGTGCCTAAAAATGTCCAAACTTGATTCCAACTTCCAACTACCGTAAGATGAAATGATGGGAATGGAAACAGACCAAGAAAAATGATTATGATCACATGGGAGAACTATTCCCTTCATTCCGATAGACATCGACACTCAACCAGTATAATATTCATACGCCAGGTTGGTCTCTTGTAGTAGAATGTTAATACATGGGCCCCGGAGAGGCGCAAGATGTGGGTTCAAGTCTCACCGGGAGACAAGGCGAATTTTTTTCGCATGTTTTTCAACATCGATTTTCTCTTATCTAGTCCCTGTAATTTCATCTAAGTTGGATTCATTTCTCTACAAAAAATATTAGTATAATTTAATACAAATTTACACATTTTTAACATCTTACCTCCTCTCCCTAATCATCCCCAATAATAGGGTTTATATATTTTAAATTGTTTATCAATGAAAAAGCACTGACCACAGAAAAAGATCGATGAAATTTACGAGAAAAGAAAAAAATAATAATGGAACGAATTCAAAAAGTTGTAGATATTTCGCTGAATTTATTATGACATTTGTATTTATTTAAGCAATCTTTGAAAAAGGAACCTATGTGTCACATCTACTGATTGACTTCCAAGAATAACTCAAACGAACATTTTATTTGATTACAATCTAGAGAATGTACATCGAAAAATGCGTATAAACATTTATTCTCCAATCAAAAGCAAGAAATCATTTCGATTTTTTCAACTAGGAAATCTTTTATTTTCCATCCGAAAAATACCGGGCAGACCTTCAAAAAATGCTCAACAAAACAAAGTATGAACAATGTCAAAATTCATTTCATCAAATTAAAATGCTTGCAGATAACCCAACACATTTTGTAAGATTAAAATATTAAGAAAATTGGATTGATCTCACCGGAGGCAGCTTTGCTAATTTTCATTTCAGGCTTCCACAATTTCCCATCGCTCAGTCTAATTTCAATAACACTTCTTTACTTTATTCTAACACAGACACTCAACATTGTTTAAATAACTGTCCAAATAAATATAAAAATTGAAATTTCTTCACAAAACAAAGCTTTTAGGAAAATTTTCAGCGGAGCACAATTTTTCCTAAACTTCACCGTTCAAGCACACGCCTACTTATCATTTATATCAAAATAGCATTAGAATATAGCTAGAAAAATGTTTGCTGGGCTCCTTCAGTAAAAGATCAAGTCTCCTTTAAGGGGGGAGTAGGCTCAAACACTTTCAATAAATCGATTTTTTAGTTTTTTTATTTTCTTATTGTAAAACATTTCAAGAATGTTGTGTAAAATTTTAAAGTCAATCGAAGCAAAACTGTAGAAATTATAGGCCTTTCTCTCCTCTTATCTAATACTGCAAGAGATAGAGAGCAGAAACTTCAAACGCGTTTTTCTCGAAAGCACATTTTTAAAGTCCGTGGACATCGTCATTTGAAAACTACTTCACCGATTCTTTTCAAATTTGGAACATATTTTCTACATATAAAATACCAAACCCCAACGATTTTTTTTTTTACTTTGGGGAGATTTCAAAGATAAAAAATGGCGGATTTTTTCTTGAAAAATCGTAGTTTTTTTTACTTCAAACACAAAAATTTCATAAAAATTTTTTTAAGTTAAATAAAATCGTTGGGGTCTAGAAAAATATTTATTTTTTGACTTCAGATGATTCTGTGCTGAGATACAGTGTCCTCCGCAAATCCTGTTTTCTAAAACGTATCCTCGAAAGTGCTCATTTTTCAATATTTTTCTACGAAAAAATTACTAAATGTTCTTTTAACAATGCTTTGTATAATGCAAAAAATTTGAATACATTTGTTTGAACGATAGCTCTAGAAAAAAATCGTGAAAATGGTGTTTTTTTTACCCGTTAGACCCTACTCCCCCCTTAACTAAAAAAAAATATATATGATTTTTTAGTCGCACGAAAATGCTTTAGTTCATCTACGAGTTCATGTATCGTTCTAACTTTTGGAGCATTTAAACTGGAAATAACATGCTGTCAGAGAATGCAAAAGACGACGCGTTGCTAAATTTTCCCAAAAAGATATGATGGAAATTTCCATTCTCCCCTATTTTTTTCCAGGTTATGATGTCTAGTATGTTACAAATGCTTAAATCACCAACCTACAGAAAAAGCACTCTGTATGGCATGACCGGGATCCAATCTCATGAATTTTGATATTGATGTCTTGAAGTTCTCCCTTTTTTTTAAATACAGTCGACCCTGGATAAGCAAGAACTGGATAAGCCTGGAGAAACCTCTAAAAGCGAGAGCCAAGTTGCTGGAAAGTCCAAAGAATTGCAATAGATTTTCACTGCCAAACCAGAGTTTTCAAGTTAAACTGACCTTCTGGCACAAAACGGAAAATGTGGCTCTAACAGAAGCTTATGTTGTGGAACTGAAATAATAATACAAAACTTTTACTAACATATTAAAGCCTACACGCAAAATAATCTGCACGTAGTGGCTACGTGAAAAACTACATAATTTTTGTTCAACTGATTTTTGCGTAAATGCTACGAAATCAATAATAATCGCGTCCCTTGTAGAATTTGTACTTCATGGGACTCACTTACAATTCACGTGAATTTTTAATGAGATCAACGCGATGTGTTTATGAAAGCTACGGGAAATGTTTTTAATATTGGAATGAAATGTAGGTCGAGATGTATTTTTATTGTTGTTTATTACAATGGAAATACAAATAAATTTCATTGCGCAAAACTTTATTTTCCCAAAATTTGGCATACTTCATCACTAGCACTACATTTTTACTAAAACTAAAACACTTCAATTCCAGTAACGAAAGTCGCAATTTACGTGAAAAATCTCGTTGAACTAATTTGTAAATTATTTTACGTGTAGTCAAGACCAGGGCCGTAGGAAGAACCGACTCATGGGGTGGGTTTTGGTGACTGATTTTTACCTATGATTTCTTGCCCAACAATTCACGAATACAAAAAAAATGAAAACAAATCTTGTTTAAAGCTTTATGACAATTCATTTTTAAGCACTTTGACATTTAAAGTTTTCGTATTAAATCGTAACTTTAGAAAATTGGTCCCAAACCTAAAAGATAAGCTTAATTCGCTTCCATCGATGGTTATAATCTTTGAACTTGTTTAAAAGTCTGGTTGATAAAACTTAGTTGATTTTGGCATAAAATAACCTTTTTTGGGAGAGTCTCCATTAAAAAAAAAAAACTTATTCTATATTTAAATCGAACAAGCCGAATCTTCAAAACTGTTTTGCAAATGCAAAGATTTTAACCTTTGATGAAAATAAATTAAATTTTCATTTAATAAATAACAGTTAGAGATTATAATCCTCAGATTTCCCGATCAAATTGTCTTGATGCAAACTTGAACCAAATTAATGATTTTAGTATGAAATTTGGCATTAAAAAACTGCAATATTACCTGCAACTTTTTATTATTATTGTTTTTTTTTTGCTTGCCGCTAGTATGCTCCATTAAAAAGCATAATTTAAACATTATGAATCTAATAATGAAACCTCATTCTACAGAATTTTGTGCAGATGTTTAAGGTGAAGATGTTAAAAGCAAATATTTTTCAGAATCGAATCAATTCCATAGAGAAAATCCTGTGGATGATTTTTTCTAAAATAAAATTTGGGATTTTCGGATAAAACAAAGAATTGAAATTCTACCTTTCATTTGTAATTTTCAGCTGAATTGTGTTTACAAATTAATTATGTTTAGAAATTTGAAATCTGGAAATTGAACCGACGACGAGCAATCTTAACACATCAAAGACCGCAAATAAATCTATGACGAGAAATACCGAAATTAGGCATTCTATATCTGAGAAACCCCTGGAGTAAATTTATTAAATTTAGCATTTTTAAGTTACGGCAAATGTATTGTACAACATGTCGTTTCCATATTTTTATTCGCTTTGATTTATCCACAAATTAAGTTTTACTAAATAAAATTTGATCTGATTAGTTTAATGATAAGATCATTTATAAGATCAATAAATGACAATAGAATAAGAACAATTTCTGAACGAGGGCATATTTTCTATGTTGAGGTAGATTCTTATCAAAATAACTACGAATAAATTAATTTATTTTTGTTCTATTTTAACGTTTAATGTTTTGAATCGCATTCATGCAACTATATTCAACAATATGCTTTAACAGAATTCCTAGAATAAATCTCACCTATTACCTCCCTGAACCTGTATAAGTGAGAAACCTCCTTAAGCGAAAAAAACATTCTGTTCCTAGGACTCTCACTTATCCAGTTTTGACTGTACCTTATCAAATGTCAATAGTGGCTCCAGAGAGTTAACTCAACTTTTTTTTCCCGAATATATTCTAACTCATCTTTGGATTTCAATGTCGATATCCAAGTAAAGGAACAAGTAAAATTTGATTGGTTTAAAAACCATGCATTCAGTTGAACCTGTTGGCTCAAAACCCATGAGTGGCTCCAGAGAATATAACAGCAAAGAGATGAAATATGATGAAAAGTTTTCGAATTAAAATCATAGACACTTCAAAACTTTCGCAACATTCGTGTCTAAATGTTTAATTCGTGGTTATCGTGATTTCTAACCTTAAAATCAGGTTAATTTAATAAATTTCTTAAAGAAATCATCTTCAGTGAGTTTAGTTGTACTCTAGAGCAAGCTTTTTTCTGAATGCATCCGGCCGGACAATTCCGAACATTTTCACCACAAACCTAGTGAAATCCGGGCATAGGATTTAAAAAATTTTCAACAAACTGACAATGATTCAATATTTGAAACTTCAAATTTGGTTTACCGAAAATACTTCTTGAATTCCTTTACGAAATAGTCATCTTGATATTTTCAAAATTAAACTTGTTTCTGAGCTGAATGTGAAAATGGAATAATAATTTTGAATCTAAATTTTGAACCTGAATTCAAAAATTGAATTAAGATTGATTAAGAATTTCAATACGATCCCTGAGATGTATAAAAATCGATTCCTGTGTCAAAATTGAAGATTAGAAGTTTTAAATGTGAGCCAAGAAGTGAAATTTGTTTGAAGGTCCACAATCATGGATATTGAATTTAAATTCTTATGTTTTTGGTTTGATTCTGAATTCATTGTTCCATTTTATTTAATTTTTAATCTGATTTGTTAACCAAAGGAAAAAAAAATTCGAATATTCAATCTGATCCTCAGTTTTCAATTCTGGATCGTCAGTTAGAGTTGTTTAGTTGATATATTTCATATGAATTGATTTTAAGAGTTCCGTATCTGAATGGTGAACAAATAGTAACGATGGTTTCTAATTTTCTTTTTTTTCATATTCGGAAAACTTTTATCTAAATATTGGAAATGCATTTCAGATTCGAAAATTATTGATAATTTTGAATAATATTGAAGATTTTGAACGCAATGCAAAATCATATTTGAACCAGGATTGCAGAACAGTATTCCATTTTTTTTCTTGTGATAATTTGAATTGAAAATCAAGAATCTTAAACTGGACACAGAATCCGAAAAAATGAAAACAAAAATACAATTTTGATTTTTAAAATATGGAACCAAAACCACCGAAACTAGTAAAAATATCATGAAAAATTTTATTTCCGTATAGAAATTCGGAAATAAGTGAAACAAATTTGAAACTGTAACAGAATTCAGAACCTGGGACTAGTTTTCGAGATTTTGGCATAAGTTTTAAATAAAGATTGAAAGAAAAATTTGCTGGGATTTAAAAATTTTCAGTGTAGTCTAGAATACCTCGCTTACTTTTTCTGTACCCTCCTGAGGGGGAGGAGTTTAAATCGAACCCCACCCATTCCTACGACCATGGTTTGATACTATAACTAAAGGTTGCCTGATTGCCCGGTTTTATCCGAGGTTTCCCGGATATTTGACAAACATTTAGGAAAAGTCCGGTTCGGTTTACATTGAGAAAGCCCAGAATTATAGGATATATTCATTCAATTTAATTTATTTTTTTTTTATTTTCATTTTTATTCATGCGTCTAAAACGATTTTTTTAGCAAGTTTTATAAAAATAATCAAGAACGGTTTTTTGAAAGTCTAAAATACGATTCAAAATCTGCTGACAAAATTGATGAAAAAATATCAATTTTTTTCTTGATTTTCATTGAGTAATTCCTGGATTTCAACCAATTTATTTATCGACAAATTTTAAATCAACTGCACGGATAAAGTCAAGTTTATAGATAAAATTGACCGGATTTGTCCGGCCCGGAGACTCTGCATTTATAAATACTTTTTATGATTCACAAGTTACAAAAGTATATGTTTATATTCTCAATATATTGATTAGAAAAAAAATCTAGAAGTCTGTCTTTCAGATATTGTTTGTTGAAGGTTTTCTGAACATTTACTTATTTTTTTTATGAATGTTTCTTATGAAAACTAAACAAATGAATTAAAAGAAAATCCAAAAAATCAATGATTACTTCGTTAAACTAGAACCAACAATAGAGATACCTGATTTTGTTATTTGATGAATATTATAGTCGCAGAAAAAAAAACAAATACTTAGCTTCAGTACTTCTACTGCTGAACAACAAAAGAATAAGGTTTCCAGCTCGAATAGTTTCCAGGTATCCTTTCATTCATCGAGAGTAGATTCGACAGATGCTGAATGCAACATCCTAATATCACTGAAATACAATCCGTCGCTTGATTCACTAACATTCTTTGACTGACAGCTGATGACTCGAAAGAACCATTTGATATACATTCGGTGTTCCATTTGGGGACTGATGATTATTCTCAATATGAAAAAAAAATCCTTCTAAAGGTAACATAAATTGAGACTGAGAGCTTGAAAAAAACACGTCATTCTTCAGTCAATGACTACTTTGGTCCCGTTTGAAAAAAAAAATCTATTTTAATTCATTGACAAAAATGTGCCATATTCAATTTTTTTTGGGTAATCGGAAAACCTTCGAGACAAACCAGTTAGATAAAAAAATAATCCCGATAGAAAATAATTCAATTTCGGATATCGACTAAAACAGTTGCATTGATTGTTCATACTTTTTTGAGTGAAAAATATTCTTTGTTTCAGTATGCAACTTGATGATTTGGAAATGTTATTCACGTTGGTATACAGGGTAGCATCCATATATTACGTAAAACATAAAGTAATAAATACAAAATTTCTGGAAAAGTCATATCCGGGAATATCCTATCTATCCATTGAAATAGTTCAAGGTGGGCATACGCGACACTCATAACTTACTAAATTTCTTTAATTCTTTAATTACTTAATTTCTTAATAGTTGCTTATCTAAAACCGGCGTACAATGCACATTGGTATAGAACATCAATCTAGCGGAACTAAATTAATAGCGCCCAGGGATGAAAAGATAGAATTTTGATGTCTTCGACAATATTGCATAATTTTATAAGGCGCATACTTTGAAAAAAAAAAATTGAGTCGAGGGGTCCACCAATAGCAAGATAAAAATGCTAACTTTTTTGTTAAGCATTTTAGAGCTTTGGTTTCTTCTACAAAGTTGTTCATCTTAACAAAATACATAACTTTGCTGAACAAGTCAAAGTTCTACAATTTCATTCTAAGGAGTTACAGTGAAATTAAAAATAAAACCTTGAAAAAACAGTTTTTTAAATCTGGATCGTTGTAGGTAAGGCAAAACCATTTTCAATCTTCGAAACAAAGTTGAAAAAAATTAAGATCTACAATCTTTTAGTACATTACGATGTGTTTTGAAATTGCTGAAGCGCTGTAGAAAGCATTTAGTGAAATATATTAACGATTTTCAAAGAGAAGTTTATCAAATTGCGCAAATTTTCGCACCATCAGCCAATATGGATTTTATTTTTGGTGTTAGGAGGAATCATTATCATATAAAACTAGCGTGGAACTCGGTGGAACTCGAAGCAATTTTAAGATTCAAAATCTAGTATTTTTTTCACAAATATCACTTTAATTAGACACTTAATTAGTTTCTTAGTTTATTTGATGCAATGAACTTGCAGAATTTGAGAATAAGAAATAATTAGATGATTTAACCGGTTTTCCGTTTCGAATTTATCAATAGAATCTGATCTAGTACATCATTATATAAATGATATCTGTAACACGTGAAAGTGATTTAACTCCAAAAGTAAAGTAACTTTCAGCTTTCAGTAGCTGGTGGCAGGCCAAGTTTTGCTCTATTTAACGAAAAAAACACTTATGAGATAATAAGTTTTCGATGGATTGCAAACTCAATTTGAGTAAAGGATCTATGACCATTTTGAAACCAGAGCTGTCAACACGTTGATATACACCATTTACTCCTGACCGAAGCAAATGTTGTAAAAACAAGTGTCTAAAAAAGTAATATTTGTGAACAAAATACTAGATTTTGAATCTTAAAACTGCTCCGAGTTCCACCGAGTTCCACGCTAGTTTTATATGGTAATGATTCCTCTTAACACCAAAAATAAAATCCACATTGGCTGATGGTGCGAAAATTTGCGCAATTTGATAAACTTCGCTTTGAAAATCGTTAATATATTTCACTAAATGCTTTCTACAGCGCTTCAGCAATTTCAAAACACATCGTAATGTACTAAAAGATTGTAGATCTTAGTTTTTTTCAACTTTGTTTCGAAGACTAAAAATGGTTTTGCCTTACCTACAACGATCCAGATTTAAAAAAAAGTTTTTTCAAGGTTTTATTTTTAATTTCACTGTAACTCCTTAGAATGAAATTGTAGAACTTTGACTTGTTCAGCAAAGTTATGTATTTTGTTAAGATGAACAACTTTGTAGAAGAAACCAAAGCTCTAAAATGCTTAACAAAAAAGTTAGCATTTTTATCTTGCTATTGGTGGACCCCTCGACTCAATAATTTATTTCAAAGTATGCGCCTTATAAAATTACGCAATGTTGTCGAAGACATCAAAATTCTATCTTTTCATCCATGGGCGCTATTAATTTAGTTCCGCTAGATTGATGTTCTATACCAGTGTGCAATGACGTAAAAACTCGTTCAATCATTATCGACGGTTGCCATTTAAAGATGCACCGTGAGTAGTATACAAGATCTATTTTATTACGCCATACTTGAAACTTGAAATTAAAATTCATTGTATTTTTAAATGTATGTTGCCTTTTGTTGACTTTATAACCACCGTATATTGAGGAACTCCATAATAATATCTTTCTCATCACAAAACGAGACAGTTCACTCTTCATTGAATCTGCAATCCCAAAATCAAAATCACTCCATTTGCTCCATCTTGGGTAGCTTGTTACGTCAAAAGCCCAGTAGATTATTCATTTGCACTTTTCTGTTGTCTCGGAGAGAAAGTAAGGAGGATACAAATTATTCATCATTTCCGAGAAATACCATTTTAATTAATCCCAACCATTCAATCAATCCCGGGCAGCCAACCGGACTCCATTCACACATCCGGACTGATGGAAAGCTCTCGCCGGTGCCTGAAGCTTAGCTTAGCCGGTACAGATTTTGTTTCACTTTCCTTCCGTTCCTTTCGAAGAGATACTTGTATCGTTTGGTAGAGTAGCAAAAGGTAGATGAATGAACTTATCTGAGCCACACAAATATAAATATAGAAGAGTAAATGGTCAGAGTGAGAAATCACAACACATTCGGATGGCTATTTTAGCAAATGGAATGATGTTCAGCAGCAGCATCATCCGTCAGACGAAGAGGCGACTATCCATCGTTGGATGATACTTTTGAGCCGGAACGGCAAGTTAATTATTGTTCCTCAATTTTTTCATTCAAAAATAATAAAATAACTTCCCAAGAACTTTACTCAAAGCTTTGATTGACAATTTAAACTCTCAATCCAATTTAAACTTTCTTTATTTTATACTTTTTGAACTTTTATTTAAATGGCACCACTGACATCGATTCCACAATCAAATCCAAAGCCAACTGGGGATGGTGGCCAGAGCTAATCAAACATTAATCACCGTACCGAAAACCTAGAAATAAATTGCATGCTTTCAGGCTGGACGAATTGGTCGGCGCGGTCGGAAGTCGGAAGTGTTTGGTGGCGGCAAAGGTTGAGGGATGAGAGAGCTGGAGATGAATGTTATGGCGGCGCCCCGCCAAAACAGAAATAGACTAGGCCAGCATCATCCACATCATGGAGAAGACATAGATGGACGACGAGGCTGATTCCGATACGGATGGGTTTATTTTACGAGTGAATAAATAACCATTGGAAAATACAGGGATGCAGTTGAACAGTAATCCTTATTATCCGATTCAATATTTAATGTTTTGGTTTCGAATCAAAGCGTGAGGGTGTTTTGGGCAGTTTGATTAAAAATATGATTGGCTTCAATTAAATTTAATGACAAATAAATTCTAGAATTTCTAGATTTTATCACCATATTGACAAATGGATCAATCATGTCGGTGTTTAAAGAAAAGCAAACAATCCATGAATTTTTAATTATTCCACCTCTGAGAAAACGTTTGTCATTTTTTGCATATCTCATCAGCCTTCTTAGTTTTTCTTTTCCAACTTTAATCATATCGCAATCAAAGAGAAGACGACTCCAAAACTCATGGCGAACTATTCGAAACTTTCCCCAGGGAATCGAAATGTTTGCTTTGATTCGCCTGGTTTCACCTATGACCGAAAAACTTTCTGCCCTCATTGACATTCGTTCAACTTTCATACACAACT
Source organism: Uranotaenia lowii (assembly GCF_029784155.1). Taxonomy (NCBI): domain Eukaryota; kingdom Metazoa; phylum Arthropoda; class Insecta; order Diptera; family Culicidae; genus Uranotaenia; species Uranotaenia lowii. Next base: position 28,573,095 of record NC_073692.1, read on the forward strand.
GTATGTGTGTGTGTAGTTTTGTACGTGTGAGTGTACCCAATATTAGAAAAGACTCTTACCGGCAAAGTTCGGTTTCAATTTGCCCCCATCCCAACTTTCGGTTCGGGGTTTTTGGATAAATTTTCTTCCGAAATACGAACCAGGATTTGTGCCGGCTAATTTCGGGCCTTGGCTACAGGTATTGCTTCTGCTAAACCGGATGCTTGTAACGATCTGCCAACATTGATTATGAGATTATGAGAAGTCATGATCCTTTTGGAGGAGTCAAAATTTTCTAGACCATCCCACCAATGAATGCGCTGATAAAGAGCGAACGAGCTTTTAATGAGCATAACTTGGACCGTAAAATTTTGTAGCTGTTCGTTTTGGATACGTTTTCGGGTTTTGGACCCGGTGGAGGGGCGAGAAAAGGGTCCAACTTTTCGAACAAACTTTCGAGTGGCCCTCGTTAAAATTTAACCATTGATTAGTTTAAATGGGCTCTAATTTGGTTCGGCGAGGGAGCTGAACGCACAACAAGAATGCTGAAGAAAATGTGTGCCGAATATGGTAATGGTTAGCTAATCATGAAATAATGAACTGAGTTTACTGGGTTATGACGGACTATTCGAGTATTGATAGCTTCAATCCGTTCAGTACGAATATTATGGAAATTGGACCCAAATTTGACAGAACATTTTTTTCTATAAGAAAATAAATAATAATAGATTGCATTCCTATCTACTTGTCCATAGAGCAATAATTCAAAACTTAAAAAATTAAAATCAGAACTTTTTAATTGATCATTGAAAAGTTCAGCTTCTTGTCACTACCCACTAAAGAACAAATTTTAAATTAAAAGTTCAAGATTTTATTTTTATCATATGACCGCAAGTTTAACGTAGAACTACTATAACATGTTGTTGCCACGGCACTGAGAGGATGAATTCACCAAAATTAGGGGGAACATAAAACCCATCTTGTGACAGATTACAGTTCTTGACAGATTGAAAGATAAAGAGGTGAGAGGGAAAAGAAGAAAGAGAAAGAAGGGAAGTTGGAAATGGAGGAGTTTTTGGAAAAACGTGTTCAAGTTTAGTTGGTAACCTATGAAAGATTTTTATGTTTTTATGTTGATCTGTTATCTACGGGACGTATTATTATACTGGCGCGAACTGAAGCGTACATTGTAGTGAGCCAATATAATTGTAAAACGAATAACTGTAAGTCTCTTCGATATCCACTGAATAAGATAAACATACAATTTTTTGAAAATTTTCAACGCATTGCCAAATTATGAAACGGATCTCAGCCATACTCGTTTGGCAAGTTTTGTTTGACTTATTTGAAAGTTATTTTTTCGTTTAATTCCAAACTGTATAATGAATAACATATTGAATAAATTTGCAGTTGTGTCTTGTTGTAATAATGGACTGCAGAAACCTACAAACTCAAAAATAATGAGTTCGCGGGATCCTAACCTCAATCAGTCGAGGACGACTGCTGCGGAACACAACTGTCTCACCTGTTTGGCATTTCGATTGCATCGGCTTTACCGAATCTCTTGCCAATCGATCGTGGATATGTGGTACCTGGGAGAAGAAGCGCAGAATGGAACATCCTGCTGCATCAACTCAATCAATAAAATCCATGCTATCTGTGCGATCTAACAGTTCGAGATTCCGCCTTCAGCAGCTCAAGGAGCAGAAAGCCCTGGAGGATAAAATCCAGAAGGAAAAGGAAGAGAAAGATCGCGAATATCTATCTCCGAAGCACCAACTTGAGCTCGAGATCGAGCAGAAGGAAGCAGTCGGTGGTAGCGTTTCCAGTTTTAGTACTCGGGATCTGATCGAGGCAGTGAACCATTGTACGACAGCAGGCAAATCCTGAAGTGATACTTGCTACTTGCACGCCACTTTCGAGAACAGTACCTGGAGCTGTTCCGAAACCATTCAACCCGATTGCTCATCAGCTTTCCGTGATTCCCGAATCAAATCGAACCGAATGGCAAACAGCAGCACTGATGCCCACATACCGAGCTCCATGTTTTACAATCCCTCCGGGATTTTCTACAGAGTTGCACACCAAAGCAGTTCCCCCGATGGAGAATCCGGGCAGAACGAGCCAAACCAGAGGATCCGGGATATTGGACAGTTGCCAAGTAGTTCCCGGCTGCTTCTGTGGCTCCAAATCTGTATGGCATCCACGACGTTGGACCTGTAATTTACAATCGCAGCAGGCCTCAAATTCCTGGGCCTATCTTGCTGCTGGTGTGATCAGCGCACAACAAATCGCAGCGAGACAGGTGGTGTCAGGGGACCTACCTAAATTCTCCGGAGATTCCTTAGGATGATCGATTTTCGTCAATGCTTTCGAGTCTACCACGCGGATGGGTAGTATCCAGCCTGACGGAAATCTAGCACGTCTGCAGAGAGCCCTCATTGGCAATGCCAGGGAAAAGGCAATATACTGACAGCTCCGTCCGCCGTACCGCAAATAATTACGACCCTTTGGGATGAATGCGAAAGATCGGACCAGTTGGTAAATGGCATACTGACCCGAATCCGAACAGCCACGCAACCAAATGCCAACAAGCTTGGAACGCTTGTCACATTCGATCGAGAAGTCCGGAACCTGGTGACATTTATGGAAGCAGCACAACTACAGTCGTACCTATCAAGTTCTATTCTACTTACGGAGATGGAAAATAAGCTCCCACCATGTCTGCAGTTACAGTGGGGCCATTACTTGATGAGCGTTCCGGTACCAAACCTAGAAGCGTTTTGCAACTTGTAACGTTTCGACAGCAACGGAATCATCCGTAGAAGTGTCTACGGAAAGGGAGAAGCGGAAAGAAAAAGTAGGATGCTTTTGAACGCCCATCAGAAAGCTACGAAGAAACCAGGACTCACACAAACCGGTGAAACCAGAAAATCCGAAACCCTGCTTTGCCTGTGACAGCGTGAGGCATAAGATTCGTGAGTGTGATTGGTTTCGCAAGCTTTCAGTCAGCCAAAGATGGAAAATAGTCGACCGGAAGAAAATGTGTCGAAGATGCCTATTCCCACACGGCAAGTGGCTCTCCGCACAAAGTATTCTTGTGGAGTAGACGGTTGCTCCATTGCTCATCATAAACTGCTCCATTCTGTGAGAAGCTCGGATGTATCGAATGCACAAGCGGGAGCCTCAGAAACTGTTTCAACCAAGGGATTGCAGTGGAGAGAGAATTCTTTGCATTTGGAATGGTAATGATCAAAATTCCACAACTGCTTAACAAATTGTAACAATTTGCAACATTTGCAACAATAAGTACATTTTCACTCTCTCTGAGCACCGGTTTCTCTCATTTCAACTGAAACCTTCTAATTCTCTCTAACAAATTGCAACAAATTATAACAAATTCAATCATTGGCTGCAAAAATTGTTTGATCATTGACGATGATTCTCCGGTTATCTCAGTCCCCTGGTTTCAACGCATCGACATTCCCAAGACAAAACGCTACTCAAAATCCTTCCCGTGAGACTGTTTTAAAATGGGAAGTCTGTAGCGGCGTTTGCGTTCCTGGATGACGGTTCCGATCTAACGTTAATCGAGAACGAAGCTTGAAAAACTAGACCTCGAAGGAATAGAGAGTTCACTATGCTTTGAGTGGACCAACAACGAAAATTCTTACCGTCGCGCCAACCTAGCCTTTGCAAAGATAAACGGAGGAGAATAGCATCTGCTGAAAGATGTCCGCACTGTAAAAAATCTGGGTCTTCCGAAGCAGACAATTAACTACGGTGATTTGGTCAAACTCTACCCGTACCTTCGAAGGTTACCAGTCGAAAGTTACAACGAAGCAACGCCCAGCATACTGATCGGGGTGAACCATGCTTGGCTGATTATGACACTTGGTAAGCGTGAACGTCGGAATGAGGATCCTCTTTCCGTCTAGATTCGCTCAGGCTAGGTAGTGTTTGGTGGCAGAGGTCGCGAAAGTCAGAACAGTCTCGAGCCAGAGTGAACGTTTGCTGTTGCTCTCCGGATGAACACCGTGAAGATATTGTCCGAGAATTCTCTACCATCGGCATTCAAGGTCAAATACCATCGTTATTTGAAGAGGACATGCGAGCGAGGAAGATTTTGGAGGAAACCACGGAACGAACTGCTTCCGGCCGAATTCAAACCGGATTTTTGTGGAAATCGCACTGAGCCAAGCTGCCAAATAGTAATCATATGGCAAAATGACGAAATGATTGTTTGGGGAGGCGGTTGGCAAAGGATCCAGAGCTGAAAACGAACTTCACTAAGCAGATTCTCGAGAACCAACAACGTGGGTACGGGTAAATAGCAACCAAACAAGAGCTCCGATCCTCCAACTCAGGCCGAACGTGGTATTTGCCCATTGGAATAGTTCGATACCCACGAAAACCCGTGTGGATGGCGTGACACTGAACTCTGCCCTCCTCAAAGGACCAGACCTACTGACACCGTTATTGTCTGTGCTCTTCCGCTTTCGTGAGAATCAGTTTGCTGTTGCCAGAGACCTATCACAGATGTTTCACCAGCTGTTGATCTGTCAAGAAGAACGGCAGGTGTTCAAGTCCTGAGGCAGAACCGCAGGTGTACGTCGTGGACGTGGCGACGTTCGGGGCAACCTGCTCCCCCTGTTCGGCGCAGTATGCAAAGAAACTCAGCGCCAGGGAACTCCAGGAGAAGTGTCCCGACAGTCGAGATATGGTAGCCAAGGTTGTCAAACTAGCATAGGAGGCATCGACTGTGAACCGAGCACCGTATTTCGAAATGCCATTGTGGCAATTCAACTCCCATGAAGTTCTTAGAGCAAGGCGGTGAGTTGGTCGATCCTGATAAGTGTTTTTCGGCAGCACAAACTGCATCATCGACCGACCGAGTGCTCGGTATTGTTTGGAAGTCCCACGAAGATATTTTTATATTCGATGTCCAATTTCGAGAAGATTTGAAGCCTTTGTTGTCTACTGGAAGTTCCCTCACCAAACGCCAGATGTTGCATATGTTATGAGCCACTTTGACCCACTCGGGTTCATCTCTTTTTTTAAACCATTCACGGAAACGTGTTTATTCAAGACATCCGGCGCTCAGGAGTCCTGTGGGGTGAGGAAATAACAGCAGAGAACTTGAAAAGTTGTTACTTTCCTAATTACGAAATTGGAAGCTACGAGTCTCTCCAATTGCATCTTTTTGTAGACGCGAGTTAGATCGCGTACACTGCCGTTGGAAGCATAATTGTCACATGTTACAAAAAGGCAAAGCGAGAAAAACGTGATCGAAGTATCACAAAAACACTTCGCTGTCATCGCACAGTTTCGCAATTTTTGTTGACTTCAATGCCGTGGATCTCTAAAGTATACTCCTATCATATGAGCCTCGATCAAATTTTTCGAAAATGAACTGTTTTTTCAATGAAAATTGTTGTGTGACATTTATGCCGCGAAATTCTATGAAAAGTCGAAAAATGAACGCATATTTGTCACACTACGAACATTTTCCCAGTAGTTGTTTGGTTTGGCATTTCGCGTGTGGCTCTTGTGTTTTATTTGTGAATGGAAGCTTAAATTGAAAAAAAAAATCAGGTCTGAATCGGATTATTTGAAAATTTACACTATCTGGTGTCAAACATGAAGTCTTTAACGGGTTCGATCAATAAAACGGCACGGGGGAGCAATTTGCGGCAGCTCAATCACTTTACAGGAAGCAACATTTATTCAACTAATGTCAGCTGCCGTGCTGAAAACGTCGCAACCGCGAGATAAGCGTTGCCAGAAGAGGACAATCAATCCGTTTGAAGTTGATACGGTCTTGGGACAAGTTCCGGATAAAGTAACTCTGGTGGAATAGTTCGTAAACAAGAAGAAACAGACATCTCCGGTATTTTGCTAGGTGTGTCAAAATCAAAAACTCAAAGCGAACCCAAAAAGAAATGGTCTACTAAAACTACCGTCAATCACATATGGCCATCCTGGGCAATTGATGAATACGGTAGAACAGTCACACGACGCCAGAAGAATAACAATTTGACTAATGTTGTTAAGCTGGTTACGTTTACATGCACTCTTCCAAGTGCCACGACGATCCCGAAGCAGTTTGCAGAATTTTTCTTGCACATGCTGGATTTCCGCGAAAACAGTGACCTCTCCCCCTCTTTACATCTCCGTGATCCCCTCCCGTCTATCTAAAATACGTGTGTCAAGTTTGGTGAAAATCTATTTAGACGTTCCGAAGTTATAATGTTAATTCCTTTAGTGTGACAAATATGGGTCCAATCGTCTCAGTGTGACAGTTATGCGTCCATTTGTCCCAGTGTGACGATTTGACTTTGAATTTTTCTTGAAATTTCTAGAATAACCTTTATGTTTCGACAAAGAATATCAATAATACGTATCAAATTATGACGATTGGCATAAAAAACTCAAAAACGTCGAAATGTCACATGTGACAATTATGCGTCCAACGGCAGTACAGCTGTGTTGCATTTTTTCGTTTTATTGATCGTGGAGTCCCACGTTGCTCACTCGTAGAAGCAAAAGCTTAAGTAACCACTCTGAAACCCCAATCAGATACGAGTTCAATGCAGCACTTATGGATGCTCTTCTAGCAAAAACTATTTAAGAAGATCATCGACTGGTCATCTCGAAGCGATAATTTTGGATAGATTCCTCCGTCGTTCTCTCTTGGCTGCAAGCCTACCACCGAAGATATCGGCAACACGTGGGCTTGCGTGTGGGTGAAATTCTATCGATATCGAAGATCAACGAGCTGGATACCCTCCAAAACGTCATCGACGATGCTACCATGTGGGGCAATGGTCCCAAATTTCGTTCAACCGGTAGATGGTTCGTAGGACCCAAATTCTTGTATGGCCCGGAGAATGAATGGCCAAACCGAAATTTGAATGTAGCAGAACCACCTGAAGAAATCCGATCGGTTCATATTCATCGCGGGACCAACAGTGTACAACTAGTTGACTTTTCTAAGTTTTCATCGTTCGAACGCCTCGCTTACAGCCACAACACCATCGATCGTTATCGTCCTGTTAGAATCAACATCGATTCGGGAGTTTTGCCTACGCAGAAAGATTACGAAGCCGCAGAAATATCGATACCACAATCCGCAAGTAACGTTTACATAAACAATAAATTCAGTTGACATCACTGCTCGTGCCTCGCAAAGCATTGTACACTAAGGCAAATTCTTATAACAATTTTCAAAATGCTTCTTATAAACCGCTATTTAGAGTGTAAAGAGTATTATGAAATTTTTCTAGTTCTCATACGAAGTTCTTATGAAAAAATAGAAGAAACGGCATTGTGAAAAAGAAACATTTCATCAGTCATGTATTTCGTCGTCGGCAGAAGCACTCACCATTTTTTAAATTACAACTGTTTCTAAATACTTTGATGTGATTTTATTCTTCTTAATGGTAAATTTGAATTGTAATTTATTTTTATTTGGAAATACTTGTAAACATTTTATGTTTTATTTACTTTTCAGCTTGGTTATCGGCAAAAAGAGCGAAGTCGAAGTTCCAAAGCGCACCGAGGCTTTTTTATGGCACCGGGTGTTGAAAACCAGCTGATTGTCACCATGATGGTTTTTCGTAAGATTCAAGCATAGAATAAAATGAAATGAAAAATAATCTTTAATTATTTCAATTTTATGCGACATTTCCATTTTCATAAGAATACCTTTTGAAAAGGAACAATCCCTCATTGAAACCATTGTTCATCCTTTGAGTTCAATCCATCATAAGACAATCTTATGAATTTCATTATTCTTTCTTATGGCGCCACTTCATCAGAGAATCTTATGACCTTCATAATAGGATTTTTCTGAGTGCATAAAAGAAGTCATGCAATACCTAGCTAATCCCCCGGCAGTGATGTCAATTGAATTTATTGTTAATCATTGCGAAAAGACATACCCCTATTAAACAGCTAATGACTTTTTTGCCTAATAATATACAAACTTACGGTCTTGGAATTTTATAAATTGGAATAAAAACCATAAGCAAATTCGGTTCCACAGACGAAACAAAAGTGATATTGATTTTTCAGTACGAAATATTCAATTTTCCCATACAAACCTAAAAGTTCAAATTCACTCATGTAAACGTAACATAAAAACTTAGAAAAAAATCATGGATAGGTTTTGGACAAAGATGAAGCTTTTTAGTTCCCAGGGTTTGAGAAATTCCAAAATGACCCCAAATCAACTCAGTCCAGTAAAACATGGTTGAAGAAATTCATTAGACTACTTTAAATTTGATTTAAAAATCGATTTCGTCTTTGTTTAGAATTTGATGCTTTGGGGTAACATTTTCTTGATCATAAAATATACAAAACACGTTCATAATATTTACAAATGCTAGTTTATCATTGCTAAGGCAGTTCGGAACAAACTCAAATTATAGAAATTGTAAAATTGATCATGAAATTCTGCAATATGGAACACAACACTTTCGGTGGCTCAAAGATACTAAATTGAAACTTCTGGTCCAGTGAATTCAGAGATATACAATGCTAAATTTCGGTGTTCTTGGTTTAGATTTCTTCGCAGTCCCAAAAAAAACAACATCGTGGTCCTTAATGTTTTAAAGCCTTACAACAATTAAAATCGAAAGATGGACAATGATGCTGCATAAATTGAGGGGCTTAATTTTTTTAACATTTCTTATAAAATCTATAAAAAAAATAAATTGTTTGCCTTTATTCAATTACCAAGGCCCTCGCACTATTCCCCTTTAATTTTTTCCTTCATGCTTTGCCATTTGATAGGGTTTCTAGCCTTTTGTCCAAGACTGGCTTACTCTTAGAAAATATTCCTATTTTTTAAATATCAAAAATTTACCCCAAAAAACATCTAAAACAACACCAAAACTTGACATTTCCTACGGAAAAAAGTAGAACTCTCTCAATAATCAACCTGCTATTTTAGAGCGCTTTGATTTCATAAGGAAGGGTGTTTGTTTGCGAGCCTTTGAAATAATAAATATTTCAAGATTTTGAAATCACATTTTTACTTACATTTGAAATATTCAAAAACAAACCCAGTTTTTCAGAAATTGAAACTCGACCTATACAACAACTTACAGTTATTGATGATTATGTGGAATAATTTCATGTTGATCGAAGTTACCCCGGTGATCAATGTTACCCCGTTTTACGGTACCAGAGAAGGGCTGCTACATCCCCTCAAAAAGTTCCCGTGCCTTTCGACATCATTAACATGGACCACCTTGGTCCGTTTCTGCGTTCTGTGCCGATGAACGAATATAGAATTGTGCTTGTTGACGAATTTACCAAATGTGTCGTCGTGAAAGCCGTAAAAAACACCAAATAAGTCCGGTACTCTTGATGTTGAACGAAGTTTTTGGAATTTTCGGGAAACCGAATCGTATCGTCAAATAAAAAGGTTATTATTTTGAGATTTCTAATTGAGAGTTCGAAAGAGTCTCAAAAAATTTTTAGTTTAAAATTTTACCCTAGAAAAAAAAAATAAGATAGCTCAGTTGGTTAGTCAGTTGCCTTCTTAGCCGATGTTCGCGAGTTCGTGCACAAGAGTAAACATCGGGCACAGTTGTACCGGATGAGTTTTTCAGTAACTGTCTACCAACTGCAACTTTGATAAAAAGTCGCGAATGCCATGAAGATGGTAAAATGGCTAGAATCGAATAAAAAAAATGAAACTTAAACCAGTGTTTATTTAAATTTTGGATCGATTTCAATATAATCTAGTAGAATTACAAATTATGTTCTTGAGTTCAAATTTTAAACTTTGATGTTTAATAACGCCTTATACGTACATATCTCTCGGTTTCTGCTGAAGACGCACTCAGGTCACAACTATTGCTAACTTTAAATTGCAGCCATCAAATTCAATTTTAAATGACTATAACCTGAAATATTCTGCCTCAGCACCTATCACAAAATGTCGAGAACGTTCCATCCGAACGGTTTGGTGTTTAGTGAAACAATAAAGTTCCTTAATTTATTCCCAAGTCACTCATCGGTTATGGCCTCAGCACGCACCACCTCCAGCAGACCGACGACCACACCTTTAGCAGGAAAATTCTTGCCATCGTTGGTTTACAGCAGGAAAGGTAAAAAACAAAAAAAAAAACCGCGCTCCCATAAACTAGTTACAATCTTATTACCGTTAGATAAAAATGCATAATAATGGAAAAACTTTTCCCTCTCCCGCACGTTCCATTCATTCTCAGAGACGGTGCGGAAGGAATCGTTAAAAGTGGCCACAAGCGACCCGACGAACATGCAACTTCCGCCCAGCCCTTTTGTCGAGTTTGTTTCCGGATCGAGAATTCCCGGATGGTGGAATTCGGATGGTGGGAAACTGTTTTCCATCATCATCATTTTCATCAACTTGGTTGTCGATTTTTCTCGCCCTTTCTTTGTTTTGGCGCAAGAAGTGCTTGGAGAATGAATCCTAGGAACAAGATTCTTCTCTCATTTTCGTGGTAAACATTTTCCGGAATTGCGCTGTCCTGGTGGTTTTTTTTTCGATTTTTTTAACCTGGGAAAGTTTTTATTTCCGAAAGTGTCGAAAAGGTGCTGAGCGGTTGAGAAAGTTTCATTCCTACAATTGGCCCAACAACTACCCTCAGGTGGTGGTAATTTACATGATCTTCGTGTTTTTCACGAATTGATGCGAATTTTGTTTAAAATTTTGCGTTGTCTGAGTTTCACAGGAAGTTCTGCAATTAATATTGACGACTAGTTATGAATCCTTTTGATAAAACTACGTTGAACAAAATGATCAATCAGCAAATATTGTGATGCTCATAAATGCTGGGAAATATTTGCACAAAGCTAAATCCTTAAACTTTATTAATATGTGTGGGATATAGTAAATAAGCCAAATTTATCAATATTTTAACGTTGCAAATCCATACCACCGCACGGTATTCCCCGAGAAACAGTTTACCGAACAGCCAGGAACGGTAAAGCTTTTAATGAGCTTTCTTGAAGGAACTCTCCTCGTCTTTCCCCCAAAATGGCCGCCACAATCCTTCTCGAGCCCATCCTTAGCCAGCCCATATGTGAGGAAAAGTAAGATTTATTGTTTCATTTAGGCTTTTACCGGGACGGGAAACTTGGACTTTTAAGTGGAAAATAATTGCATTGCAGTTTTTTTTCTGCCTTCCAGACCGCTTCGAGGAAGTTGAGGGTTTTTCCATCCGTCCATTTCCCATCTCATCATGTCTTGAAAATTCCCAGTTTGCCTTCGAAGCACAGTCTGACACATTCATCCATCTGTAGGCAGAGCTCGCGATGGAGCAGAAGAAGAACGTCATTTGGTATGCGATTTATCAACAACGAATGGCGCTTGTTGCCAAATGACGCACTAATGAGTGCCATTAGTTGACACGTGAGCAATTTAGAGTTTTTGAAAGGTACATAAGTACACGGGTTGCAACACTTTTTCGGGTTGTGTTGTGACTAATTACTTCAGTTGGTTTAAGATTGTTGAAAATGTTGAGAAGGTCATGCATAAGTACGGCGCTTAATGAACTTGACATGTCGAAACAAATGAATAAATTAAAGACCTTAAAGAATTCTTGAAAAGAAACTTACACATACATGTACTATATAGCTAAACATCTGTATAGCTAATTGAAAAATTTAACAACCATGAGCTATGAAAAAAATCTAAAGATCGACAAAACGAAAAATCTACAAATCGACAAATCAACTAATCGATAAATCGAAAAATCGACATATCGTAAATCAAAAAATGGACAAATCAAAAAAAAGCCAAATCGACAAATCGACCAATCGACAAATCGACAAACTGACAAATCGACAAATCGACAAATCGACAAATCGACGACAAATCGAAAAATCGACAAATCGAAAAATCGACAAATCGACAAATCGAAAAATCGAAAATCGAAAATCGACAAATCGACAAATCGACAAATCGACAAATCGAAAAAAATTGTTAAAATTGTCAAATTTGTCAAAATTGTCATAATTGTCAAAATTGTCAAAATTGTCAAAATTGTCAAAATTGTCAAAATTGTCAAAATTGTCAAAATTGTCAAAATTGTCAAAATTGTCAAAATTGTCAAAATTGTCAAAATTGTCAAAATTGTCAAAATTGTCAAAATTGTCAAAATTGTCAAAATTGTCAAAATTGTCAAAATTGTCAAAATTGTCAAAATTGTCAAAATTGTCAAAATTGTCAAAATTGTCAAAATTGTCAAAATTGTCAAAATTGTCAAAATTGTCAAAATTGTCAAAATTGTCAAAATTGTCAAAATTGTCAAAATTGTCAAAATTGTCAAAATTGTCAAAATTGTCAAAATTGTCAAAATTGTCAAAATTGTCAAAATTGTCAAAATTGTCAAAATTGTCAAAATTGTCAAAATTGTCAAAATTGTCAAAATTGTCAAAATTGTCAAAATTGTCAAAATTGTCAAAATTGTCAAAATTGTCAAAATTGTCAAAATTGTCAAAATTGTCAAAATTGTCAAAATTGTCAAAATTGTCAAAATTGTCAAAATTGACAAAATTAACAAAATTGTCAAAATTGTCAAACTTGTCAAAATTGTCAAAATTGTCAAAATTGTCAAAATTGTCAAAATTGTCAAAATTGTCAAAATTGTCAAAATTGTCAAAATTGTCAAAATTGTCAAAATTGTCAAAATTGTCAAAATTGTCAAAATTGTCAAAATTGTCAAAATTGTCAAAATTGTCAAAATTGTCAAAATTGTCAAAATTGTCAAAATTGTCAAAATTGTCAAAATTGTCAAAATTGTCAAAATTGTCAAAATTGTCAAAATTGTCAAAATTGTCAAAATTGTCAAAATTGTCAAAATTGTCAAAATTGTCAAAATTGTCAAAATTGTCAAAATTGTCAAAATTGTCAAAATTGTCAAAATTGTCAAAATTGTCAAAATTGTCAAAATTGTCAAAATTGTCAAAATTGTCAAAATTGTCAAAATTGTCAAAATTGTCAAAATTGTCAAAATTGTCAAAATTGTCAAAATTGTCAAAATTGTCAAAACTGTCAAAATTGTCAAAATTGTCAAAATTGTCAAAATTGTCAAAATTGTCAAAATTGTCAAAATTGTCAAAATTGTCAAAATTGTCAAAATTGTCAAAATTGTCAAAATTGTCAAAATTGTCAAAATTGTCAAAATTGTCAAAATTGTCAAAATTGTCAAAATTGTCAAAAATTGTCAAAATTGTTATTTATGTCATTACTGTCATTTTTGTCATTTTTGTCATTTTTGTCATTTTTGTCATTACTGTCATTTTTGTCATTTTTGTCATTTTTGTCATTTTTGTCATTTTTGTCTTTTTTGTCTTTTTTGTCTTTTTTGTCTTTTTTGTCTTTTTTGTCTTTTTTGTCTTTTTTGTCTTTTTTGTCTTTTTTGTCTTTTTTGTCTTTTTTGTCTTTTTTGTCTTTTTTGTCTTTTTTGTCTTTTTTGTCTTTTTTGTCTTTTTTGTCTTTTTTGTCTTTTTTGTCTTTTTTGTCTTTTTTGTCTTTTTTGTCTTTTTTGTCTTTTTTGTCTTTTTTGTCTTTTTTGTCTTTTTTGTCTTTTTTGTCTTTTTTGTCTTTTTTGTCTTTTTTGTCTTTTTTGTCTTTTTTGTCTTTTTTGTCTTTTTTGTCTTTTTTGTCTTTTTTGTCTTTTTTGTCTTTTTTGTCTTTTTTGTCTTTTTTGTCTTTTTTGTCTTTTTTGTCTTTTTTGTCTTTTTTGTCTTTTTTGTCTTTTTTGTCTTTTTTGTCTTTTTTGTCTTTTTTGTCTTTTTTGTCTTTTTTGTCTTTTTTGTCTTTTTTGTCTTTTTTGTCTTTTTTGTCTTTTTTGTCTTTTTTGTCTTTTTTGTCTTTTTTGTCTTTTTTGTCTTTTTTGTCTTTTTTGTCTTTTTTGTCTTTTTTGTCTTTTTTGTCTTTTTTGTCTTTTTTGTCTTTTTTGTCTTTTTTGTCTTTTTTGTCTTTTTTGTCTTTTTTGTCTTTTTTGTCTTTTTTGTCTTTTTTGTCTTTTTTGTCTTTTTTGTCTTTTTTGTCTTTTTTGTCTTTTTTGTCTTTTTTGTCTTTTTTGTCTTTTTTGTCTTTTTTGTCTTTTTTGTCTTTTTTGTCTTTTTTGTCTTTTTTGTCTTTTTTGTCTTTTTTGTCTTTTTTGTCTTTTTTGTCTTTTTTGTCTTTTTTGTCTTTTTTGTCTTTTTTGTCTTTTTTGTCTTTTTTGTCTTTTTTGTCTTTTTTGTCTTTTTTGTCTTTTTTGTCTTTTTTGTCTTTTTTGTCTTTTTTGTCTTTTTTGTCTTTTTTGTCTTTTTTGTCTTTTTTGTCTTTTTTGTCTTTTTTGTCTTTTTTGTCTTTTTTGTCTTTTTTGTCTTTTTTGTCTTTTTTGTCTTTTTTGTCTTTTTTGTCTTTTTTGTCTTTTTTGTCTTTTTTGTCTTTTTTGTCTTTTTTGTCTTTTTTGTCTTTTTTGTCTTTTTTGTCTTTTTTGTCTTTTTTGTCTTTTTTGTCTTTTTTGTCTTTTTTGTCTTTTTTGTCTTTTTTGTCTTTTTTGTCTTTTTTGTCTTTTTTGTCTTTTTTGTCTTTTTTGTCTTTTTTGTCTTTTTTGTCTTTTTTGTCTTTTTTGTCTTTTTTGTCTTTTTTGTCTTTTTTGTCTTTTTTGTCTTTTTTGTCTTTTTTGTCTTTTTTGTCTTTTTTGTCTTTTTTGTCTTTTTTGTCTTTTTTGTCTTTTTTGTCTTTTTTGTCTTTTTTGTCTTTTTTGTCTTTTTTGTCTTTTTTGTCTTTTTTGTCTTTTTTGTCTTTTTTGTCTTTTTTGTCTTTTTTGTCTTTTTTGTCTTTTTTGTCTTTTTTGTCTTTTTTGTCTTTTTTGTCTTTTTTGTCTTTTTTGTCTTTTTTGTCTTTTTTGTCTTTTTTGTCTTTTTTGTCTTTTTTGTCTTTTTTGTCTTTTTTGTCTTTTTTGTCTTTTTTGTCTTTTTTGTCTTTTTTGTCTTTTTTGTCTTTTTTGTCTTTTTTGTCTTTTTTGTCTTTTTTGTCTTTTTTGTCTTTTTTGTCTTTTTTGTCTTTTTTGTCTTTTTTGTCTTTTTTGTCTTTTTTGTCTTTTTTGTCTTTTTTGTCTTTTTTGTCTTTTTTGTCTTTTTTGTCTTTTTTGTCTTTTTTGTCTTTTTTGTCTTTTTTGTCTTTTTTGTCTTTTTTGTCTTTTTTGTCTTTTTTGTCTTTTTTGTCTTTTTTGTCTTTTTTGTCTTTTTTGTCTTTTTTGTCTTTTTTGTCTTTTTTGTCTTTTTTGTCTTTTTTGTCTTTTTTGTCTTTTTTGTCTTTTTTGTCTTTTTTGTCTTTTTTGTCTTTTTTGTCTTTTTTGTCTTTTTTGTCTTTTTTGTCTTTTTTGTCTTTTTTGTCTTTTTTGTCTTTTTTGTCTTTTTTGTCTTTTTTGTCTTTTTTGTCTTTTTTGTCTTTTTTGTCTTTTTTGTCTTTTTTGTCTTTTTTGTCTTTTTTGTCTTTTTTGTCTTTTTTGTCTTTTTTGTCTTTTTTGTCTTTTTTGTCTTTTTTGTCTTTTTTGTCTTTTTTGTCTTTTTTGTCTTTTTTGTCTTTTTTGTCTTTTTTGTCTTTTTTGTCTTTTTTGTCTTTTTTGTCTTTTTTGTCTTTTTTGTCTTTTTTGTCTTTTTTGTCTTTTTTGTCTTTTTTGTCTTTTTTGTCTTTTTTGTCTTTTTTGTCTTTTTTGTCTTTTTTGTCTTTTTTGTCTTTTTTGTCTTTTTTGTCTTTTTTGTCTTTTTTGTCTTTTTTTTGTCTTTTTTTGTCTTTTTTGTCTTTTTTGTCTTTTTTGTCTTTTTTGTCATTTTTGTCTTTTTTGTCTTTTTTGTCTTTTTTGTCTTTTTTGTCTTTTTTGTCTTTTTTGTCTTTTTTGTCTTTTTTGTCTTTTTTGTCTTTTTTGTCTTTTTTGTCTTTTTTGTCTTTTTTGTCTTTTTTGTCTTTTTTGTCTTTTTTGTCTTTTTTGTCTTTTTTGTCTTTTTTGTCTTTTTTGTCTTTTTTGTCTTTTTTGTCTTTTTTGTCTTTTTTGTCTTTTTTGTCTTTTTTGTCTTTTTTGTCTTTTTTGTCTTTTTTGTCTTTTTTGTCTTTTTTGTCTTTTTTGTCTTTTTTGTCTTTTTTGTCTTTTTTGTCTTTTTTGTCTTTTTTGTCTTTTTTGTCTTTTTTGTCTTTTTTGTCTTTTTTGTCTTTTTTGTCTTTTTTGTCTTTTTTGTCTTTTTTGTCTTTTTTGTCTTTTTTGTCTTTTTTGTCTTTTTTGTCTTTTTTGTCTTTTTTGTCTTTTTTGTCTTTTTTGTCTTTTTTGTCTTTTTTGTCTTTTTTGTCTTTTTTGTCTTTTTTGTCTTTTTTGTCTTTTTTGTCTTTTTTGTCTTTTTTGTCTTTTTTGTCTTTTTTGTCTTTTTTGTCTTTTTTGTCTTTTTTGTCTTTTTTGTCTTTTTTGTCTTTTTTGTCTTTTTTGTCTTTTTTGTCTTTTTTGTCTTTTTTTGTCTTTTTTGTCTTTTTTGTCTTTTTTGTCTTTTTTGTCTTTTTTGTCTTTTTTGTCTTTTTTGTCTTTTTTGTCTTTTTTGTCTTTTTTGTCTTTTTTGTCTTTTTTGTCTTTTTTGTCTTTTTTGTCTTTTTTGTCTTTTTTGTCTTTTTTGTCTTTTTTGTCTTTTTTGTCTTTTTTGTCTTTTTTGTCTTTTTTGTTTTTTTTTTGTCTTTTTTGTCTTTTTTGTCTTTTTTGTCTTTTTTGTCTTTTTTGTCTTTTTTGTCTTTTTTGTCTTTTTTGTTTTTTTTTGTCTTTTTTGTCTTTTTTGTCTTTTTTGTCTTTTTTGTCTATTTGTCTTTTTTGTCTTTTTTGTCTTTTTAGTCTTTTTTGTCTTTTTTGTCTTTTTTGTCTTTTTTGTCTTTTTTGTCTTTTTTGTCTTTTTTGTCTTTTTTGTCTTTTTTGTCTTTTTTGTCTTTTTTGTCTTTTTTGTCTTTTTTGTCTTTTTTGTCTTTTTTGTCTTTTTTGTCTTTTTTGTCTTTTTTGTCTTTTTTGTCTTTTTTGTCTTTTTTGTCTTTTTTGTCTTTTTTGTCTTTTTTGTCTTTTTTGTCTTTTTTGTCTTTTTTGTCTTTTTTGTCTTTTTTGTCTTTTTTGTCTTTTTTGTCTTTTTTGTCTTTTTTGTCTTTTTTGTCTTTTTTGTCTTTTTTGTCTTTTTTGTCTTTTTTGTCTTTTTTGTCTTTTTTGTCTTTTTTGTCTTTTTTGTCTTTTTTGTCTTTTTTGTCTTTTTTGTCTTTTTTGTCTTTTTTGTCTTTTTTGTCTTTTTTGTCTTTTTTGTCTTTTTTGTCTTTTTTGTCTTTTTTGTCTTTTTTGTCTTTTTTGTCTTTTTTGTCTTTTTTGTCTTTTTTGTCTTTTTTGTCTTTTTTGTCTTTTTTGTCTTTTTTGTCTTTTTTGTCTTTTTTGTCTTTTTTGTCTTTTTTGTCTTTTTTGTCTTTTTTGTCTTTTTTGTCTTTTTTGTCTTTTTTGTCTTTTTTGTCTTTTTTGTCTTTTTTGTCTTTTTTGTCTTTTTTGTCTTTTTTGTCTTTTTTGTCTTTTTTGTCTTTTTTGTCTTTTTTGTCTTTTTTGTCTTTTTTGTCTTTTTTGTCTTTTTTGTCTTTTTTGTCTTTTTTGTCTTTTTTGTCTTTTTTGTCTTTTTTGTCTTTTTTGTCTTTTTTGTCTTTTTTGTCTTTTATGTCTTTTTTGTCTTTTTTGTCTTTTTTGTCTTTTTTGTCTTTTTTGTCTTTTTTGTCTTTTTTGTCTTTTTTGTCTTTTTTGTCTTTTTTGTCTTTTTTGTCTTTTTTGTCTTTTTTGTCATTATTGTCATTTTTAGCATTTTTGTCATTTTTGTCATTTTTGTCATTTTTGTCATTTTTGTCATTTTTGTCATTTTTGTCATTTTTGTCATTTTTGTCATTTTTGTCATTTTTGTCATTTTTGTCATTTTTGTCATTTTTGTCATTTTTGTCATTTTTGTCATTTTTGTCATTTTTGTCATTTTTGTCATTTTTGTCATTTTTGTCATTTTTGTCTTTTTTGTTTTTTTTGTCTTTTTTGTCTTTTTTGTCTTTTTTGTCTTTTTTGTCTTTTTTGTCTTTTTTGTCTTTTTTGTCTTTTTTGTCTTTTTTGTCTTTTTTGTCTTTTTTGTCTTTTTTGTCTTTTTTGTCTTTTTTGTCATTTTTGTCATTTTTGTCATTTTTGTCATTTTTGTCATTTTTGTCATTTTTGTCATTTTTGTCATTTTTGTCATTTTTGTCATTTTTGTCATTTTTGTCATTTTTGTCATTTTTGTCATTTTTGTCATTTTTGTCATTTTTGTCATTTTTGTCATTTTTGTCATTTTTGTCATTTTTGTCATTATTGTCATTTTTGGCATTTTTGTCCTTTTTAGCATTTTTGTCGTTTTTGTGATTTTTGTCATTTTTGTCATTTTTGTAATTTTTGTCATTTTTGTCATTTTTGTCGTTTTTGTCATTTTTGTCATTTTTGTCATTTTTGTCATTTTTGTCATTTTTGTCATTTTTGTCATTTTTGTCATTTTTGTCTTTTTTTGTCATTTTTGTCATTTTTGTCATTTTTGTCATTTTTGTCATTTTTGTCATTTTTGTCATTTTTGTCATTTTTGTCATTTTTGTCATTTTTGTCATTTTTGTCATTTTTGTCATTTTTGTCATTTTTGTCATTTTTGTCATTTTTGTCATTTTTGTCATTTTTGTCATTTTTGTCATTTTTGTCATTTTTGTCATTTTTGTCATTTTTGTCATTTTTGTCATTTTTGTCATTTTTGTCATTTTTGT